>NW_024543094.1:15690000-15865000 GCF_018167655.1 Microtus oregoni
GCTCAGGAGTTCACACCCAGCCAAGGCTAACTAACACCCAGGAACTGGTCTGATTGATAGTCATGAGATCCCGGCACATGGTCCCAGCTTGACTTTAGTTAGAGTCAGGAGACTTCTGTCTCAAAGATTCTTTTAGTTCTCTGTCTCCTTTGCAGCCGATGGAGTGGTTAGGCCCCTGTCCTGCTGGAATTTGCCTGCCTTGTGTCTCTATGACTTAAGGTCTGCTCTGCTTATCTGACAAATGGACCCGAGTCAAGGCTAATGTGCCTGGCCCCTCCAGGGCACAGCCATATTCATACATTAAAGAACACTTTCTGGACCCTTCCATTGCAAAGAGTGTTAGGAAATCTGAGAAACTAAGGAGAAATTATGAAGAAAGAAGTATGTATTACCTGGAAAGCATACATGACCTGAGACATCCTTCCAAAGCTGGGCCTTCGTACCCACAAATAAATCATACTGAAATATAAACTGTTCTTAAGAGGGGCAGTTTGAGTGTCCTCTGAATTGGGATTTATTTGTTTGTTTATATTTTTGACAATGTGAGTTTGAAATTCCCAGCAAGCAACAGGGTTAATGCTTAGGAATATGAAGCTCACAATTTGAGGGACAAAAAGGTTATATTGGAACCTAAGGTTGTGAAAACTGACAGCACTCTTTTTCTTTCTATTCTTCCTTCCTTCCTTTCTTTTTTCTTTTCTTTTCTTCCTCTTCTTCCCTCCCTCTCTCCTTTTCTTGCTCCCTCCCTCCCTCCCTCCCTCCCTCCCTTCCTTTCTTAAATAGAGCCTAAGAAAGAAATACTCCCACCACCTACCTTTACAGGGTTCATAGGAGAATGTTTGGCAGTTTGAGCTTCTTTTTGTTCACACAGAGGAAGTGTTGTCCTCCAGTGACAGAGGTAGACATTTTCACAGCAGAGGTGACACCAGTAAGACCTAGTTACCATCAATTAACACTAAGGTGGCTCAAGCAGATCACTTGCTAGTCTCATATTCATCCCACCTTCCATTTGAAGTTCTACTTACTGAGAGATCCTGCACCTTACAAAAAGTAAGAACACTGCAGAATGTCCTTCTAAGAAACCATTTTCCAAGCAAGCACTGGTGGAGGAGCAGGAAGTGTCAGAATCAAGGATTCTTTGGCACTGTGCACGACACACATTTCAGTAACTTGGGACTTTTCTACCACTATTATCTATTTTGCATTCTGGCGAATTAGCTTATGCCGCTCTACTGGGGATCAGCAATCATCATTTGCTTCTCTTTCTCAGGAAGGGAAAGGCCTCAACATGAACTGACTCATTGCTAATGGAGAAATAACATTCAAAGTTCAACATGGGCCCACACACATTCATTTTTGAGGTAGGCAGTGTGTCCTGTGTTTTCACTCATCCTCATAAATGTACATCTCAAAGTGAAGAAAGCTGGACCAGGACTTCCAAGACGATGGTTGTGATGTAGTGGGCCCCAAATGCAAGCTGTTGGAGATACCACTTTAGTTGTCCAGACTGGATAAGATGGTTTATCTTCTACCCAAGTTAAAATAAGTCTTCTGGGGGCTGTGGTGTGAATTTCTTGTCACTATAAACTCCTAGAGAAGGAGACTGTTTTCTTCTAGTTAAGTCAGAGAGCTTATCCCATCCCTCCTCTTACTCCCTGAGCCCAAATGGAGAATTGCAAGGCTGAGAAATCTCCCATGCGTTTCTCTATTTCCTCGCGAGTTGCCTGCTCAATCAGATGCCCTGTGATCTCAGGACAGGCTCTGATGATGGGAATTAGGCAGCTGGCTGCTCCATTTGAGTACACTGCAGGCTGTGCACCTCCTGTCTGCCCTTTTTTTACTTGCAAAACGGAAATCTCTCTAAGCTCCATCATCTTTGACACTGCTGTGAAAGCCAGTTTTAGCGATAAGATGAACGAAGCCGAATGGGATGTGTGGCAGGGATATATTTTTGACCCCATATTTTAAAACTTTGGATGCAGCGGACATATCTAAGCAAAGTTGTGCCTCGTCTGCTAAAATGGAAGATTAATATCCAATAAATTACCTCCCCAATTCCTTTGTGCCGATTTTCAGTTTTTAATGCATGGTACTATATGCTATCACGAAGAATCAATTCATCTTCTCATTCTATTTTCCCCCTAACTTTTTCTTTTTGATTAATGTGTTTTTATTTTCAAAAGTGTCCTTGTGTATTATGGCATTTTATGGTATTTTAAATATGTCATTAATATTTGAATTTTAAATAAAAAAATCACAGAATTTTTTTCTCCGAATATTTAAAAGTAGAGTAGGATAGGATTATCATTTGGGAATTATTTTGATCCAATCCTTTCTGGAGGCAGTAGAATTAATTTGACCTCTAAATGTCTCCTTCAGAACTATGGCTCTCTAAAATAAGAATGTGAACCAGGTAAGGGGAGGACAATCTCTGTAGAGTCTCCCACAGCGCACACAGTAAGTAGATAATTTAAGCATGATACAATCTTTCAGAATTGTAGCCAGATAAACAGGAAGAGATGTTTATTTCCCCATTTTCTTTTACAGTTACTTTTACTTATTTATTTTGTGTATATCCATGTGGGGGTGACGAATAGGCATACATGTGAAAGTCAGAACAGAAGCTACAAAGGTTGGGTCTGTGCACACGGTTCCTAGGGATCATACCAAGGTGTTAATCTTGGTAGCAATTACTTTTACCCACTGTGCCATCTAGAGGCCCCACTTCTCCTATCCTCCCCTCCCCACTGCCTTTTGTAGATTGCTCTGCTTCAGGTCTAGCAATGAAGGCATCATGAAGATGGGGTTACAGCATTGGAGTTACTTTCTAATTTGAGTCTTCCTATAGGATCCTAGGAAATGCTTTGGTTTGCATGCTTCATTTCCTCCTCAATAAATGTTGGGTATTTATTCCTTTCATTCTTGAAGGCTGTATGATATAGAAAAAAGAACTTGAATTTCAAAAGCAAGGATACCCAAGTTTAAGATCGTTTATTTTTTTTCCATCTTACTATCTGAAAAATTAGGCAAATTCTTTAACACTCAGACTTCTGACATACTCATCTATAAAATATAAGAATCACATCACAATTTTGGGCTTATTGGGGAATTTAATGGAATGTTGGATGCAATGCTTCCGACATTGACTAGATGCCCAGCACATTCTGATGTTGCTCATTCCCCTCTTCGTCCTCCATACCATTGTGTGGGATAAAGGTTGGGTGTAACAGCATCCCCACTTGCATGGCATAAGACGCTAAGCAACCTGATAAGCATTTTATTTTGAGATAGGCTCTTACGTAGCCTGATGTGGGAATGTCATATATTAATCTGTTGATTTCATTGGTTAAGCAATAAAGAAACTGCTTGGCCCAGATAGGTTAAAACATAGGTGGGAGGAGTAAACAGAACAGAATGCTGGGAGGAAGAGCAAGTGAGCTCAGAGAGACGCAATGCTCCCTGCTCCCAGGCAGACACATGCTATGAAGCTCCGACCCAGGATGGACGCAGGCTAGAATCTTCCCAGTAAGCGCACCTCGGTGCTACACATTATTAGAAATGGGCTAGTCCAGGTGCGAGAGTTAGCCGAGGAGAGGCTAGATATAATGGGCCAAGCAGTGTTTAAAAGAATACAGTGTCCGTGTAATTATTTCGGGGCATAAGCTAGCAGGCGGCCGGGGTGCTGGGAATGCAGCCCCGCTGCTCTTATTACTACAGTAGCCCAGGCCGGACTCAGAGTTGCTATACAGCTCAGGACTCAAGGATGCCTTTGAACTTCTTTCTCCACCTTCAGAGTTGGTAGGATTACAGGTATAAACTATGGTTTCTGTAATGCTAGGGATCAAATATAGGGTTCTGTGTACATTTGGTAAGCACCCTGCCAACTCATCTACATCCTTAGCACTAGTATGTTTTATTAAGTCATTCACTCTTCATAATGACCCTCTGAAGTAGACATCATTATATTAGCTTTGTAGATGAAGGAACTGGCATACAGAGAAGTTAAATTATATCAACAAAGTCACAAAGCTAAAAAGAAAAGAAACCATGGGCCTGAATCCAGACCCTGTAGTTTAGAAGTTCTTTTGGCTTTCTGTCAGAACACTGACAGGAGAGCCTGGCATACCCCTTCCTGGATGGGGCCAATTATAGTTGAAAAAGCCTATGCTACTCATTTTTCTCATTGCTGGGGCTTCCAGAAAGAAGCAACTTAAGAGAGATTCTCCCCCCACCCCTGGCCCCAGGCCCAGAGTTCAGAGTAAGCAGTTCCTCATGGCAAGGAGGTCATTGTGGTTGGCCAGCTCCTGTCGATGGCAACAGAAATATGGAGCATCTGACTGAGAATCAGACCAGCCCGGAGCCGTCAAGGACCACCCTTCTAATCCTTTTCCTCCCTATAAAATCCATGCCTAGAAGATTTCACTACCTTCCAAAATAGGGCTATTAGCAAGGGATCTAGTGTGCAAACACGTGAGCCTATGCAGGATTTTTCATTTCAAACCAGAGCATCCTTTTAGAAACTTTCTGTGTAAGGGTTTGGTCTGACATAGGAGTTTTACGTTAATAGATTGGGAAAACAACATAAACAATTCAACTGACATTTTTTGTAAGTAGTTATTAGACTATCTCAAGATGATAGAAGTTACATTTATTCATTTTTGTTTGATTAATTGTGTGTATATCCCATGCATATGCAGACTGGAGAACAACACGTAAAATTGGTCCTCTCTTTTAATCACATGGAACATTAAGGGTAGACTCAGATCTTCAAGTCTGTCAGCAAGAACCCTTGCCTGGCCCATTGAGAAAGTATCTGATATGGTAGTATTTATCTCCAAAAAGAAGTCTCTCTCTCTCTCTCTCTCTCTCTCTCTCTCTCTCTCTCTCTCTGTGTGTGTGTGTGTGTGTGTGTGTGTGTGTGTGCGTGCAATGCAGCCATTCCCCCAAATTCTTGTACCTGTAGTTTTCTGGGAGCAGCATTCAACTCAACTCACAGGTCTGTGGTTCAACTGCAGATGGAGAAATGGGGTCCATGTGTAGAGTCCAGTTCATTCAGCTGGCAGATGGCTAATTGGTAGCAAAGTTGAGATAAGACACAGGGCTTCATCCTCCAAACCGGGTGCTCTTTCCCTCCACCATGTAATAGTTCTCTGGATAATAGCACCCGAGATAAAGGATCACATTATGATTTTCCAACGCCCTTGCTTAATCCAGTTAGTACATTCAATAGAACAGACATGTGTCTTTACACTGTAATATATTTTTTTCAAAAGGACACAATGCTACTTCCAGGGCCATAATTAATGTATTTGATGATGGTATTATTTTCCTCTTACTCTTGATTCCAGGGCTGTGTGTAGAGTTCTTAAAAGCCAGACATCAGCCTTAGGCTGCCTTTTGGTGGGGAATGAGCTTTCCAATGCCAGGGACCTCATCTCTAAAGTGCTCTTTAGATAAGAGGGTCATATGGGCAGCACAGCTTTGGAATACAGTTCTAAAATCTTTAAAACATTTTTCATTCTATCAGATTTGAATATTACATTTGACTAATCCAACAAACACAGGATGTCAAATATAAGATAACAGGTAAGTTCTGGGAAGGGAAAAGGATGGAAAATGCATCCAGGTTGAATAGGAAGGATGCAAAAAGAATTACAGAGGGACTCCTAATTTAGTAAATCCCACTTCCTAATTCCTGCAAGTGGGGAAGATCAGAATTGATTGAATTCGAAGCTCCCATCAGCTGGCTCCCGATTTAATGGAAAATCGTTTCAAGGGAAGGCACATTGGCGTTAGTTAACCCCCTGAAGACACACCCGTTGTGGCAGCATGCCCTAATGGTGGCATGAAACATTTGCATCTTGCCACCACGTTAGACTCTGTCTCAGCACATCCAGTGGCCAGCAAGGTTTGCATGACAGGAAGTTTAGAGGCTGAGGAGATGATTCTGTTGGCAAGTGTTTGCGTGAGGATCTGAGTTCAACCCCAGTGCTGTCGAGGTGAAGAGGCTCAGGGACCACTTAGTCTAGTTGGTGACCTGTAAGCTGAGTATCTTTGCCTTGAAATCAACATGGACAACACCTGAGAATGACACTTGAGGTTGACCTACACACAGCATGCATGCACATATGCGCGCGCACACACACACACACACACACACACACACACATACGCACGCACACACACACGCACACACACAGCTGCAACTCATTGAAATGGTGGATATCTTATTTTACAGGAGTAACTATGTTAAAAATTTTAAGTAAATAATGCATTGAAAGCATAAAGACAGGACCCTACAAAGGTCTCAATTTCTGGAGGAGAGAGCAAATAAGAGCGCACAGTAACCCCCTGGCCTCCATTCTTCTCCTCTAAGCGCCGTGGGTTTACAAATGTTCCTCTGTAGCTCCAGTGGGCAACTGGGCCTGCAACTGTCTGCAGGCCATGCCTGTGAGCAGCCTGCCTACAATAACATATTTGATATGCAAATGACAAGGCAGAAAAGGGAACTGGCTGATAAGACTCCAGACAAATTCCAAGCGAGGGTCACAGTGGGGGAAGCACAATGATCGACTTCACGCATTAGATGTGTGTCTCCCCTTCCTTTGTCAGAGGGAATACTTATTAATTAAAGCAAAGAAGGCAAACGTGTACCCCATGGGCAAATTAGAACATCAAAACCTTAGGGAAGAGTGGGTGGGAGTAGTGAGTGAGCCTGGAGAGGAGCCCGGGGACAGAAAGGACTCTAGAATTTATCATCAATTTCAATGAGAATCAACCAATAGCCAAAAATTTTGTTAAATCAAAGGTGAGAATTTCAGGTAAAGGAATGCCATGGTTCCATTTAAGATAATTTATGACTCCTGCTTTCTTTGCAGGAAGGATAAAATGAGGACTTGGAATTTGTAGTAATTACCACCAGATTACAGCGATTTCCAGCTTACTAGTCTTCCAATTGCACTGTGGGCAGACAAGAAGAAAATTTTACATGAAAGCATTAAGAAGAAGCACAAAAATTAAGATGGTGAAACTACTTCTCCAGAAAATTGTGTGCCCCCCCCCCAAACATCTGGAACGTCAGAATTTTTGTCTTTTTGTGCTACCCACAACTCAAGCCTTTAGTTAGTCAGGAATTTCCAAGCAAAGCCAGCTTGCGAGTGCAAAGACTACCCAGTGAGGGAGATTTTAAGTGGGATTTGCAGTTCTGCAATCCTCACCCTGGGCAGGCAGCACGGGCTTTCTTGTGTGGCTGGTGGCCCCATGCTTCCCTTTGCAGCAGTTCTCAGTGGGAACTTCTTACTGTGTCTTGCTGTTTCTTGGCAGGTGCTTCCTTCTGGGGTAGTCTTGGCAGCATGTGTAGGAAGGAGGTAGATGAGGCATCTTACCCTCCAAGTACGGATTTCTCCATCAGTGACAAAAGCATGCAGGCTGGGATTCTCAGCATTGCCTATAGTCAGGGTTAGCTAATTCCCAGAAATTCTGATTTGATTGCTTCCGAGTGGAGCCCAGCACTGGCACTCTGCTATTTAAACATTATTTGTGTGTGTGTGTGTGTGTGTGTGTGTGTGTGTTGTGTGTGTGTAGGTCAGAGGACATCTTACTGGACTTGGTTCTCTCCTTAGACCACTAAGTCCCGAAGACTAATGGACATAAAATAAAATAAAGGTAAAAAAAGTTAAAATACTATTTGAACACCCAGAAGCATAAGCCTACTGCCCTATTGCCATGGAGCTTGCAGCTTGGTGTGGACAAGTTTGTTGTTTTTTACTTAACCCACAGTCAGGAGACCTTAGTCTCAGCTTGTTGTGCATCAACAATATTAATGAATATGTTAACCTTTTCATTTCCTGAGACTAGCCCTCTTTTTAAGAATCAGCTTTGTTCTGGATGGGGACTTTAGCAATTCAGAAGCACACTTTCCTCCTCAATTAAAAATTAAACAAGCTTCTTGAATATGCTCTTCTCAGATTTTAGAGTTTTACACTTTTGTCCTGGGAAGAGAAAATATTTTGTCTCTAACAGAGAGCAAGCAGTGATCTTTGAGAGATTATATCCCATTTTGCTGATACCAGGTCTATTTTCAGTTTGTTACCTTGCTAAATAATGCCAGACAGGCCTTTTAAAATAGCAGTTGTTTGAGGGACCAGAGAGAGGGCTCCGCAGTTAAGATCCCTTGTTGTTTCTGCAGAGAACCTGAGTTCAGTGCTCACATCGTAGCTCACGACCATCTGTAAGTCCTGTTCCAGGGAATCTGATACCCTCTACTGGCCTCTGTGGGTTTCAGGCACACACATGGTGCACTTCCTTACATGCAGATAAACACTGATACACATAAAATTAAACAAATGAAAACATTGCTTGAGTTAGCATACATGATCATGGGTTTCACCTGTGGGAAGACGGCCCGGTTGACAGAGTTTGCCTTGCAAGTCTGAAGACTTGAGTTTGATTCTTAGAACCTATGTACAAATACTAGGTATAGTAGCAAGAGCTTGTGATCCTAGGACTGGGGAGAATGAGACAGGAGGATGCCTAGAGTCTATCTGGTGTGCACCTACTCTTGCAAGAACCTGCAAACACACACACACACACACACACACACACACACACACACACACTCCTGTGCGTGCGGTAATGGGTTTCATTATGATATTTCCACACACATGTGCCATTGTACTTTCTCATATCTACTTCCCCCTCAACCTCACCCCAACTCTCTCCTTTGTAGTAGTGATCCTCTCCCTTCCCACAAATCATTCTCTCTCCAGACAGCATGGCTGGGGCTTGGGAAGTCTTAGACCAAGAGAGTTATTCTCAGCATAAGACTGGATAATAAACCCATTTACTAGGGCATCCGGAATGCACAATGCCCTTCTCTGCTGTGCTAGGTTAGACAGGACAAACTTTTGGGAAGAACAGGAAACTTACAATCCCACTGTATAACAGGGAAAGGAATGGACTGGAAAGCTAGCTCTTCGATTGCATCCTGTGCTCCTCCTTTCCTAATCGTCTTAGTGAATTTATACTCTGGTCTTTTTTATGTGTTCCAAGATGCAATTTGAATAGGATATGCGATAGGGTGTTTTCTCAAGGTAATCCCAGGCAATTCTCCTTTAGCCATAGGTGGTTGGCCTCTAGCTTCTACATCTCATCATCAGGGACTAAATTCAACACTGACTCACTTAAGGTATCAGTGGCCTAGGGGAATTTCCTAAAGCCCTTTTGGGTTTCTTAATTCCAGCGCTGGCTGGGGCTAAATTTATTTTTCTAGTGATGCTAAATATAGCAGCTCAGTATTAAACAGCAGACATCAGAAGCAGTTTGCATTGAGATTATGAGCTTTTTGTTATAATCAGCAAGCAATGAGAGAAATTTTCAGCAACATCTCAAGGGCAGTCTGCCTGTGGCTTTGTCTTTTCTACTCCACACTCAGGTCTTGTTAGGAGACCTGGCACAGTTCCCTTCCTAGACTGTCAGATCTCCTTTCGGGTGTCCTTCAAGAGACTTAGATCCTCCAAATCTCTCTCTTTTTCATCCTCCCCCCCCCCCCTTTTTACTTCTTGTCTCGCTTTCTTGACCTTTCCCCTTCATGGGGGCCTAAGTCTGTTTTTTTTTCTTTATTTGACAAGAGTCAGAAGATTGTCACTATGTTCGGTTCTGCTTTCCAGGAGGGATCGACTCTATTGGGAGCTACCTCTTAAAGCAAAGGATGCCTTCAGGTGTTAGTCCAGGCAGTAACAGTAAACAGCGGTCAGTGTTGGCAGCTGAATCACCTGCTTGTTCCTGGAATGATTTTAAACTCTTTACTAAAAAAGACATGTTCAAACTACTTGCCAAACTTAGGCTGGTTTAAAAATAGGAGGGAAAAGAGGGAGAGATAAGGAAGGAAGATGATGGAAGTATATCAAAGGTATAAAAATGTTTTAATGAACCCCTTATTTTTATTATTTTGTGGATGTGACATTTATTTATTTTTGCTACTTTACTTATTTATTTATTTTGAGGAAGGTCTTCCTTTTTTAACTGCCTCAAACTCATAGAAATCCTCCTGGCTCATCCTCCCAAACGCTAGAATTACAGATGTGAACCACCACACTTGTCTGAAATTCATTGTTTCATATATATATATGTGTGTGTGTGTGTGTGTGTGTGTGTGTGTGTGTGTGTGTAGAGGAAAATGCACTGGGGATGCATTTAGTGGTTTAAAGTTGCGGTGACTAATGCTTTCAATTTCCCAATCAGATTTTACTTTACACTTATTTGTCTGTTAGTGATATCTGTGATCAGGAAAGACCAATTAGGAAATAGATAAAATTAGTGAGCACACTGGCACATGCCTGTAATACAGCACTCAGGAGACAGAGCCAAGTGGGCTGTTGGAGGTTTGAGGCCAGCCTGGACAATGTAGCAACTTTCAGTCCAACCAGGGCTTTTTAGTGAGTCTTATCTCAAAAATATTAATATATAATAAACAAAAATTTGTCAACCCATAAAATCTCAGAATGAACCTACGTACCAGAAACACATGTCTGGTGGCAGATTACTCTTTGCCATGAGAAATTTGGAAATAAGCAATACTGGGGCAGGGAAGAAGACATAGTGAATAAGACATTTGGAGACCAGAGTTCAGGCCCTCTGAATCTTGTAAACACCAGGCAAGTGTTTACATGATCCACGTGTAATTTCAGAAGCTGGAAGGAGGAGACATAGGTTTCCCCATTGCAACCTAACTAACTAAACTAGCAAAACCGGGTTCAAGTGGGAGACCCTGCCTCAATGTATAAGATGAACCATAGTAGAGGAAACCATACATTAACCATGTACATGTATACATGTGAACATACAAATAACATACGTGCACAAAATTGCCAATATAGTTAATGTTTTGCTAATAAATGCAAACACACCTCCATGTTATATTGAAGTTAAGAGCTAGCTTCAGAAATGGGCATTAGTTTTTCTTGAAATCTGCAAATGTCTATTGAAATCCATAACTTTGCTAAAAGGAGACGTTCTTGTTTCTGTTCTTTTTTCCATTTTTAGGGCTAAATGGAATGTTTATATGCATGTTTGCATGTGGGCATAAGTGTGGATATGTGTGCTTGTGCATGTAGAGACCCAAGACTGATATCAAGAACCATCCTTGATTACTCTTTGATATTATTTATTCGGATGGGTCTTTTAGTCAAACCCAGAGCTTGCCAATATGACTGGTCTCACTAGCCAGCTTGCTTCAGGGATTGCTTGTCTGTTTTCTGAGGTTTAAATTAGAGGGGTCTACAATGCCCACCTAACACTTTTGTGGCTTCTCATACTTGTGCAGCAAGCACTTTAACTACCTACTTATCTCCCACGCCTGAGACGGTCTTGCCACTTGCAGAGAAATATGTCCCAGTTTGAGTTTTTTATGGTATATCAAAATACATTCGCCAATGGAAACACACGTTTTAGACGTGTCCTAAAAACGTCAGGGCCACAGATCACAGAAGGACTCATCTTCATTTTCTTTGCTCAGAATGTGTGTTTGGGAATGGATACTCATGATAAGATATAAATAAAAAAAGAGTAAGTAAGAAAATAAACCTAGATGGTGAGACTCTTTCTTAAAATAACGTTTACTGATGTACTCATTACATGGATAAGATACCGCAGCACTGTGTAGGTCTGAGATTCCCCAACACTGTGTAGATCTGAGATTCCCCAACACTGTGTAGATATGAGATTCCCCAGAAATATGTAGGTCTGAGATTCCCCAGTACAGTGTAGATCTGAGATTCCCCATCACTGCATAGATCTGAGATTCCCCAGCACAGTATAGATTTGAGATTCGCCAGTATTGTTCTGAGATACCCCAGCATAGTGTAGGTCTCAGATACCCAGCACCATCTAGATCTGAGATTCCCCAATACTGTGTAGGTCTGAGATACCCCAGCATAGTGTAGGTCTGAGATTCCCCAGCAATGTATAGATCTGACTTTGGATTTTTCTCTAATATATACAGATTGAGTACCATCCAAATGCCTAACATTCTTGCCACATATTGACGATAAAGTAATATCTGTTCAGGTTGCAGATAAGATTGAGATGGTAGAGGGTTTACCTTCCAATCATAGGGACATGAATCCCATATCTAAATACATAAAAACGCTGCTCATAAAGGTGTATGTTTGTAATTCCAACTCTGGGGAGGCAGAAAAGATGAATGGGTCTTTGGGTGATCACTGACCAGCTAACTGAACCTGTTGTCTTTACCCAAGGCAATTTCTAAGACAGAGACCCCATCTTAGGGGGGAAAGATACATAGGTCCTGAGGAGCAATATCTGTAGGTATCCTCTGGCTTCCATGTGACATGTGCATACCTGTGCCTACAAACAAGCTAGCATGTACTCCACTCACAAACTTACTCTCTTGATCCCTAATGTCTCTGTTTTCAAATTCGTAGGTCAGGTGGGGAAAGGGACAACGTAACAAACAAGCTTTATGTAGCACAGCTTAGGACTTAGCTGTGGGGATGTGGGGGAGAGGGATTGGCTTGCCCATGGGCAGAGGTAAAAGGCAGTTCTAGAAATACGTTGATGGGTCACCATTTCTATGAGACTATAAAGGCATGAACTCATCCATTTACTTCTTTAAGAGGTGCTATTGACCAATTAAGTTTTTTAAAAAAATGGATGTCTAAGTAAATAATCAATAGTCAAGTGGCGAGACTATGTGGGTGAGCTAAATTATCATAGCATCTGACTTATTAATGAGTGACCAACATTTAATAAGTGAATAATTGACGAGAACTGTCGCTTGCCCTCTGAGACGTGCAGGGCATTATCAACAAGGGCAATAGGAAATTGATGTAATTAGAAGATTTAAAAACAGACTGTGAGATTCATGGATACTTCAGTTGCGACTGAAAAGGTAAGTGAAGGTTCGAAGCAGAAGAGCCTGAGCCAGGGTTTGCCATGATGGAGGGTGAGAGTTTCTGAGCATGGGCAGAGATGGGAAAGGATTGGGGGAAGTGTGAACTGGGAAAATGCCTGTATTGCTCCAGGGTAGTGTACTGCCACACTCCCTGACCTCCATGGTGCACTGGTCGGCTTCAACTTCTTTTTCAGTATTATTTTCTGTGGATGTGTTGCCTGAGTAAATGTGTCTGTTCACCATATGTGTGCCTGTGGAAACTAGAAGAGGGGGTCAGATCCCCTGAAGGTAGAGTTAGACAGTTGTAAGCTGCCCAGTGGGTGCTGAGAATTGAACTCAGGTCCTCTGAAAGAGTAGCCAGTGCTCTTAATCGCCAAGCCTCCCTTTCCGTTTCAATTTCTTCTTCAGAGACTTTTAGTATTTCTAAGTAAATATTCACACTCTTAGGCTGGCTGGTTAGAATTACACAAGAAAGGCCACATCCTCCAGAGACAGGCATTGCGGCTCACTTCTGTCATCGGTATCTTAAGATCTGAGCTCTTCTATGAAGCTAAGTGAACACCAGGGATAGGTTTTGCTGGGAAATTAATATCGCAAAGAATGTTAGAAATGATGAAATTGAAGTCATGCAGATTTGCTAAAGTATGTCGGACACTTTTGAGGACATGCTGAAAATTTAAACTATTTTCTAAATGGAAAGACATGCTAGCTTTCTGGTTGAAAGATGTGACGTCATCCAATTATGCTTTATGTGGTGTCTCATGGGACTGTGGATGAAAGAATTGGATTCCTTCACAATACAGACAAGCAGACACTTGTGAAGCTATAGTAACAGGGAAGGATAGGAGAACGGAGACTAGTGTAGAATGGTCACAGCGGAGGTAGGGGCCAAGTTAGAGACACTCTTGGGAGCCAGTGTTGCCAGGAGTTGGCAATCAGCTGGATGGGAAAGTTAAAGACAGATGATGTCAGTAAGAACTTCCAGGTTTGTGGTGAGAAGGAACGAATGAATGGAATTGCTAGGTACTTAGAAAAGACATGAGGACTAAGGGCTCATATCTGCAACTCTGAAATGTGAAAAATCAGCAAGCTACACAACTGGACCTGTTATGCACTGTTGGCTCTGTGGTTTGAATCTCAATGAAGAGACCTGAATTGACTTCAACATGTGAGCATCATCAGTGGGTAGAAGGGTTTCTATGTCAAGGGAGCTGCGGAGACTTTCTAAGGAAGACAGTCACTTAGGAGAGGTTTAAGAAGACTGGGGTTGTAGTTCAGCAGGCGAGCACTTCACTATGGTATATATGATATTTTGGGTTGAATCTGCAGTACTGAAAGAGGAAAAAAAGTAAGATTATCTTGCAGAGCAGGGGGCTCACTGCCATTATTTTGACTGCCTAATATCTAAACCATTTCCCTAAGTTTGGAGAATTATACTGTTTATGGAAGGTTGTAAATGATAAATTCAGTCACACATGGTGTCATGAGCATCACAGCCTCTCTTGCATGACAGGAGATCATTCACCAAATAGAAGTTCAGGAGTTAGTTGAGGAAGTAGAATTCTTTCTCAAGAGAAAAACTGCAGCTACCAGGGCTTGTGCCAATGTAGGCACCTATATGTCACTAGAACGATCCATCTTGACTGTGCTAAAGTCAGGCGGACCTTGGGCATGGAGTATGATAAGCACCTGTGCAAAGTTACCCGTGGTAGCTCATATTCACAGTCGACTTGACTGTATTTAGCATCACTTAATGGTCCCACTTCCGGCTGTGCCTGCAAGGGTGTTTGTAGAGAGCTCTAACTGAAGAGAGAAGACCCACCTTGAAGGCCGGTGGTGTCATCCCATAAGCTGGGGTCCCAGAGTGAATCCGAAGAAGAGTGGGGAAAAGCCAGCTGTGTACCAGCATCCATCTCTTCCTGATTCCCCAGTGTGGAAGCAATGAGGCAAGCCCCCTCATACTCCTGTCACCCCAGTTAGAGCCATTTTCTCCCCCCATACCTCCGCTCTCATGACGGACTGTACCCTCAAACTGCGAGCGAAACAAAACCTCCCTTCCTCAAGGTTGCCTTTGTCAGGTGTTTGGCCATGAGCATGCGAAAAAGAGCCAGTGGCTCAGCTATCACTGTCTTCATTGAAGGAACCAAAGTGTGACTGTGCAAGACTCAGGCCAGATCCGAATTCTAGGGGCATCTTACTTCACGCTCATGTGCTGGGCTCTATCAAAGCTAACTCAGGGAATCCACAAGCTCAGTATGTTTTATGATATCTAACAAGCTTGTTAGTGTACTCATCAGTCCTTACAAAACAGCAGACTGTGGCGATGTTTAAAAAATTTAAATTTTATTTATATTTGGTGCATTTGCCTGTCTGTGTATGCAGCCATCAGAGGACACCTTGCAGGAGTTGGTTCTCTCCTCTCCGTCTCAGATATCAAACTCAGGCCATCAGCCTTCTCAGGAAACTCCTTAACTCACCGAGTCACCTGGATGGTCAGGTGGCAGGCTTTGGCCTTTGCCATCTGATCTGAGTGTGTATACTGTAACATTAGAAAAATATGATCTACAAACATTTTGGGGTAAATACATTTACATCATGAAAAATTTTATGTCTTTTCATTCACTTCGATTTTTGCTTGCCTGGCCTAGAGGTTCTTGATAGCCTTCCTTCAGCACACCATGGTTAGATTGAGAAAACCCGCTTCAGATGTCTCCGTCAGTTGAGGGAATTCATTGCTAAAGGCACCATGTCGTTTGCCTAGTAATTTTGGTTGGGTCTCAGAAAATGTCCAACTTTCCAGAGATAGCTTTCGTGATTCCCAGTGTGAAGGGGCTTACAGTTCTATAGCGAGCAGCCGAACCTGCTTCTAAAGCTGACTTAGTTTGCATACTGAGAGTCCTCTGGGATTTTGCTGGGGCTAGTTGTCCTGAGCATGTGCAGTGGCTCCTATTCTAAATGAAAGAACTAGTTTGTTTGTGCTTTAATTATCTCTTCTTACAAGATCTACCCAGCAGTATTGCTCCACACAGCTTGAAAGAATTTAATTAAACAAACAAACAAAAACAACCCTCGCTTTTGTTGTTATTGTAGTTCTTAGTTGCTGGAATGAAATCAGGCAACGATTGTGCCAGTACATGAGATTTTTTTTTTCTTCTTATGAAGAAACTGCTATTAAGACTAAGGACAAAAATACGTAGGTACATAATACAGTTTTTTTAAAAAAAAAACATATGAAGGGTCTCCTTCTTTGTAATGGGCCAGAAGAATGCAAATTCTGAGATGAGTACCTTTGCTTTCCATGGAAAGTTCCAGAACTCTATAGGCAAATTCAAAGAGAATGAAAGGATTTACTTGAAGCCAAGTGTCTTTTTTTATTTTTTTTAAAAAAGGTCTCAGAGAAGTAACAGAAGATAGTTGTCCTTACACTGAAGATCAACTCTGGAAATAACTCTGAGGTCATTTGGTCTACCTGGGTGAAAGGGCAAGGAAGGGGAGGGGCCAATGAAGAATGGTTAGTGACCAAGATGAGTTCTTCAACTTCTAGTGACACAAGATTTTATTACCAAATAAAAATATTAGGTTATTCATTAAGCACATACAGGCTTGTTGTAGGAAAATGAAAAATGAGCAAGGCGTGGCGATATCTCAAAGGTGTGTGCTGTATCTGATAAGTTCCTAAAACTCACTGTAGGAACGCAGCTCTTTCTGTCTCAGCCTCTTTTATCTCCTTTCTCAAGTCTTCTTAACCCTGGTAGAGAAAGAAAAGTAGATAAAACAGAAAGGAGAATCTGATATTCCTTTGCAGTTGAGAAACATTTTTGCTACACAGCAGGCATGAAAAGTGAGTCTTGGCTCTTAAGAATTAATCCAATGGAACACACTTATATTAAACACACTCTTAGTATAAACCACTGTCCAGGACCATGGTAGATATTTAAACAAGGAAGAACTTATAACTGGTCGCTTTCAAGATACGTCAGATACACTTGACTAAACTGACAGCAGGCTGTGTATATTCTCAAATTAAAAGTTATTTTGTTTCTTGTTAATATGTTTGTGTGCACATGATGTATGGATGCATGTTTGCACATGCCATAGCACATGTGTGCAGGTCAGAGGGTAACTATCCAGAGTTCATTTTCTCCTTTCACAGTGGGTTCTGTGGGTCAAAATCTGGATATAAGCCTTTCATGGAAAAGCACTTTTACCAACTGCCAAGCTTTCTTGGCTACATTGTATATTTTAAAAATACTGATTTTTTTTTTTAGTACAGTGGCATGTACCTGAAATACAGGTTCCTTTGGAGGCTGAGATGGGAGATTTATCATAGCCAGGCGTTTAAGATCAGTCTAGGTGTCATAGTGAGACCTTGTCTCCAAAACAAAGAAAAATGGTATCTTTGAGATATTGTTCAATATTTTAGGGAAAGGAGATGCTGGATGAGCCAGAAAAGCCAGGCTTGCTTTCAGTTTCAAATTCTACATGGTATTGAAAAAACAGGAAAGAGGACAGACATTGTAGAGTTTCTTTTCATTACTCTTAGATCTTGGAGGGCCTCCTCTGTCGCCTCCCTTCAGATAGCAACATACAGAGTCTAGTATCTTTACTGCAATAGATATTTTTTTTTTCTGTTGAGGCAATCTGATCATATGACACTTTTCACTAAAGCCTTGAGAACTAATGAAGAGATATTGATAAGCTTATGAATGTTTTCATTTTACCATTCACTGAATAAGTGTTGAACATCTATAAGGCTTTAGGTGCCAGGTGTTAAGAAAGGAAGAAAACAGCAAAGCCTGGTTTATAAATGTATAGATCCTGACTTGTGTTCTGTATACATGTAAAATGGTTGAGAAGTTATTTACAGCTTTTAGTGATAGAAATTCATTGTTCTGTGTGATGTTCTTTGAAGGCCTCTTTAAGAACTTTGCTTTAAAAGCACTCCTAATAGCACACACAGTTACACACTGAATCCCACTTATTTTATTCCTTTAAAATGAACAAACAGGAGGCTGAGAAAATAGCTCCACTGGTAAAGTGCTTGCCTTGTAACCATGAGGATCTGTGTTCGATCCTCAAGCCCATGTTTACACAAAGCTGGCATGGTGGCAAACACTTGAAACTTTAGGACTTGTAAGGCAGAGGTAGGCACGTTCCTGGGGCCTGCTGGCCAGCCAGTCTAGCCCACTAGCACCAGGCCAGTGAGGGACTCAGTTCCAGAAGAATCAATTAGCCAATTGTGGATAGCACCTGAGAAATGACACCTGAGCTTGTCTTCTGGCTTTCGCATGCAGGCACACACAGGGAAACCTTATATACAGGAACACATGTACATACATGCACAGAAGCACACATATTAAATTGTATAGACAAGATTGGTATGATGACACAAGCCTGTAATCCAAGCACTTGAGAAACAAAAGCAGGATTACAAGCACCAGGCTAACCTGGGCTACATAGAGAGACACTGGTTCAAAGAAAAAAGAAGTAAAACCAAAGCCACACAAGCATCTTGTAATGAGCCACAACTGAAGAATTAGAAACTCCAAGGAAATCAGTGAACACCTGGTAGATCTTTTACAACACGTTATTTGGGTCTGGACCAATCGGGTATGCAGGAGGTGAGTGTTGACGGAAGGGTGAAGCCAAGTGGCAGGGAGAATGAAAGTGCAGAATTTAGAGCCTGCAGTGATGAAAGCCCCTGATGAGGAAGGGAAATCGGGCAACATTGAGTGGAGGGAGGATGGAGGGAAGGTGTAAGGAGAAGGGAAATTGAGATAAACTCAACTGTGGCCACAGCTCTGTGGTTAGCTGACCTTGACCCTTGGGTAGATCAGATCTGTCAACCATCGTGTCCAGACAGCAAAAGGGGACACCTCTGCTGACATTTTGGAAGGAACCTTGAGAAACCAAAGCTGACCAGTGGATCTAAAGTTCCAGCTTGAGAAAGAATGCTACAGACAACAGACTCGTTGCTGCATGTGACCCAACGGCTTTTACCTTGTCCTACACATAGATGTTAAAGTAGTGACCCTTTTCTAAATACTAAATAGAATCAATTTAGCTTTTTGGCTCCAATTAATTTACTTATAATCTCAGCATCCCATTTTGTTTAGACTTTGGACTATAGTTTTGATGTACAAAATATGACATATAAGACATTATCTTCTTACACTTAGGAAGGTCAATCTAATATATTATGTCAAGTGTAAATAAATAAAGCACGCACCCTCAAAGCTCTACCCTGCTTTCTGAACTGACAGCTAGAAAAGCATTTTGTGGAGCCTGGTGCACACCCTTGGGTTTGTAATTGAAATGTTGACACGACCTTAAAGCATCGCAGTGTGAGCAGTGTTGTTCTAATAAATTTTGTCCCTAATCCTCAGAGAGGACCTAAAGAAGAGATTCACTTTCTGTATCAGGTTTCATTTACTGAAAGGCTTCTGAAGATAAAGCTCATAAAGTACGGAGGGACAGACACGATGTGGGCTAACGGGTTAAAGGGCTCGAGACAGCTCTGTAATTCTCAGAAATGGGAAACAGATGTTGTTTGACATTTTGAAGCACAGTTTCCTTCTTTGCGTCTTTTTTTTTTTTTTTTTTTTTTTTTTTTTTTTTTTTTTTTTTTTGCTATCGCAGTTTTCAAAGCAGAGATGTATTACTGTAAATGAGAAGAGCTCGGCAATGAGTTTCCTGCTTAGAGAACAGAGGGACCTAATATTAAGACTAATTTTTATTTAATGCAGTGTCTTTTCACATAAATGGAATCACAAATTGCATTTGAAAAGCAAATGGCTTTGGGAGAGTTTATCATGAAACCCAGCAAATTAAATCACACCTTATGAAAATGAGTAAATATAATTGGAAGGAAACATTGCGCGAGCCTTGGACTCTCCTACATATTAATTTTGGTTGCTAAGGGAACTGCCCTGATTTGTGCTGACTTCAGGTAAACTCTGTGCAGATAAACACCTGCAGCTTCACACCTGCGGGCTCAAGTTGGAATGAGGACTTGGTTTTATGTTTTGAGAGAGAGCAGCAAGAAGGACGTGGTAATGGTGCATGACTTGTGGGATAGACTATCTTGGGGGACAAGATTCAAAATGAAACTGGGGGCACGCAAAGCCCCAGGTGGCCACTAGCTCCGTCCTATTGGAAGTTGCATGACTGAGGAGAGTTTATCTCAGAGTGGCTGGATTGGACAGGAGCAAGGAATGAATCCAGACGTGGCCAACGATGTGGGCCTCTCCTAATCTGGGAAAAGGGCATTTCTGTCTGCTTAGCATGTGTCTCACCAATAGTAGCTCTATCAGTTTCAGTTTCTGAAAAGATTAAAGCATGAACCATAACAGTTGCTTCTTTTCAGAGACCAGGGAAAACTATGGTTAAATAGAAGGCAATTTTAAAATTTAAAAAAGGTTAAATAAGAGGGCAAGTTAACAAGATGAACTGAATGAACCATGAGACACATGGATGGCTTGTGCTAGATGCTTGCTCAAGGTTGTAATAAACTAATGTGTCACTTGTATAAAAGACATGAATTTTGTAATAAGTTTAGCAGAGAAAATTGAGTTTATTACATAAAGATTAAGATTTATGCAACCAAAATAATAAGGAAAAGCAGCGTCAAAAGCATTGGTCTTAGTTCTCTCTCTCTCTCTCTCTCTCTCTCTCTCTCTCTCTCTCTTAGCTCTTGAGAACAGGTTTTTCTGTGTAGCATTGGAGCCTGTCCTGGTACTTGTTCTGTAGCCCAGGCTGACATTGAACTCACAGAGATCAGCCTGCTTCTGCCTCCTGAGTGCTGGGATTGAAGGTGTGCGCTGCCACCACCCTGTGGTCTTAGTTTTCAAGACATATGCAAGTACCCATTTGACTAACATAGCAGGTGGGTTTGAATTAAAAGAAAGGATCATTTTTTGGGTGGGGGTATGAGGCACAATACCAAGTGTACATCGATTCTGCTTTTTATTTATGGGGAAAAGGCATACCCCAACGCTGAAACTCAGCATCGAACCATATCTCATTTGAGAAAAATTCCCTACCATGTCCCGCTGCATTCTTCTTCCCTGTAGTGTGTTCCATATCAACGACCCAAAGAGTGGGGTACTGAGAAAACAGATGCAAGACAAAATGGAAATAAAAATTAAAGGCTACAGTAACCCTCATCAAACCAAAGAGCACACGGAAAAGATCGGTGCTGAGTCAGTGGCCAGGTGCTTGGAGAGGCAAAGGTCCCTCCAGCATGACTCAACATGAGAAGCCAGAGCAAGTGTCATGGGACTTAGTGTCATGGGCTTAGCTGTAGAATACCTGCAGCAAGAAGGGGAGAAAAGTTTGAGTCACAACCATGCGGTGCTCTGTGAGGTAGAAATCTGGTCTGAGCAAGAACCAGAGTAGACTCTGTTGAGACCAGTCCGATGGCCTCATCTACTCAGGGACTGGGGACAGGAGAGCCTGCACCTGTGCCCACAGTGGGACTGCGTGTAGACTCTGTCCATGCCCAGGTGTCTTTCCTTTGTTTTTACATCTTCGTTATTTGGTAGCTACTCTCAACTTAGTGGAGTGATGCCGTCTTGCTCTGTTACCCTCTCCCCTTTCTGTGGGCTTTCCCAAAAGCAGGTCTGCCTGCGCCAGTCTCCCAGGTGCTGGGATTATTTTAGGCCTGCCCAGTGAGTTTCTGTACCTCTCTTTTTATTCTACCTTTAGCTGGAAGTGCCACAATTATTCTTTCCGCTTGCCCTTATTGTTTCTCCTGTCTACTTATTTTCCCCTCTTTCATGCTTTCTCTATTGCCTGAATTTGAATCTAATACTGGTCTTGCTCTGATCATTCCCTTTCTGTTCCAACTCTTAGAAACTAGTATCTCAGTACACACTGTACTGTACTTCTACTGGTTATGGCAGGGGTATCTGTAGACTTTATTTTACATGGGGTAAGACTAATACATGGCAGAAGAGCTATCTTTGACCCTGATCGCAAGCATTACAAAACCTGTTCTGTCTCTGCCCTTTGGTCCTCATTTGGTAAGACTGGGAGCTGGACAAACAGCCTCTGGGTGTGGGCTTTGGTATGCAGGGGTGTCCTTTGTCCTTGTCCAACAGGCTGGCCCAGGGCTCTGGGTTTTCAGGCATTTCTCTTCATGTGACTAGCCTCCTGACAGCTATGCTGCAGTGGCTGTGGGGGGCCGAAGAAACAAATTCTGGACAACAAAGCAGAACCTGTTAAGTCAGAGTCTAATATGAGGTCTAAGAGAACACAAACTCCTGAATGGATTAAAAGTGAACACAGGCAAATAGATTAATGAAATAAGAAACTCAATATGGGATATAAAAGAAAAAGTAAATGAAGAGATATAAAAGCTAAAAAAGAGAAAAAAAACGTATTTTTTTTCAAATGTAAAGCTCTAGTAGTCAAATAAGAACATCATTAGAAAGTCTCACTGGGAAGATGGATTAAATAGAAGACAGACTGTCCAGGGTTGAAGATAAGTGGATGAGATAAGAAAAATTCAGAAAATATAATGATGAAATAATAAGAATGTATAAAAAAGGAAAGACCAAATCAATGAATCATGAACACACAAGAGGAAGGCGTTAAAGATAAAGGAACAGAAAATATATTCAACACAATGGTAACAGCAAATACCCAAATCTAGATCAAGAGACGGCTATCCAGATCCAGCAGGCATTTAGTACATGGACCAGAGAAGATGATGAATGAACCCCTCAAGTAATATTATTCATCAAAGAAAGAATATTGAAATTTGCATGAGAGAAGCAACAAGTCACCTATAAAAACAAGCCCACCAGAATAACAGATTTTCCATCAGAAACTCTAAAACCCGAGAATGATGATTTGAAGCTCTGAAAGGCAGCAGTTGCCAATCTAGATGACAATATCTTGCAAAGCTCTCCTTCTTAGCATCCTTTCTGTGATAAACAGAAATTACAGGGACTTCTGGCCACTAATTCAACAGATGGTACCCAAGGAAATCCTACACAGTGAAGAGAAGGATAAGCATGCTCATGAAGTCACAGGAAAAAATAAACTACATCTTAATAATAAAGAGGCAAGTGAAGATTAGAAAAACAACAGACATTATTACAAAGAGAACAAAATTACAGGACTGATCATGTGCCTTTCAATAAGCCTGAAAGTTAATAGTCTCAATTTACCAATCAAACGAACCAGACTAGCAGATTGGATTAAAACAACAAGACTTCCAGTTGCCTCTAGAATACTCACCTCAATGGCAAAGACAAGCCTTTCTCAGGGCAAAATAAATGGAAATAAATTGCAAGCAGAGAGTCTAGAAAACAAATAAGTGTGGCTGCATTAAAATATGTGACAGAGTAGATTTAGAACCAAATTTAAAGAAATTAAGTCATTTCATACTGATTAAGGGGAAATTCCATCAAGAGGACAGTACAGGGGCCAATGGGGAGGACTCAGTGAGCTCAGGCAAATACCTCCCAAGTCTGGTGAGCTGAGTTCCATCCCTAAAATTCATGTAAACGTGGAGAAGAGAACATATTTTGCAAAGTAATCCTCTGACTTCCATACGCGCATTGTAGAACACACATGCAAATACACACATACAAACACACACATTAGGAAAAATAAAAATTTAAGAAAGTTAAAAAATAAGAAAATAATAGAAGTAACAAACACTCCCAATGAGGTAGCAGGGTACAAAATCAATATTTAAAAATTGGTAGCTTTTCTGTATATTAGTAGCAAAGATGCTGTGAAAGAAACCAGGAAATCAAGCCCACTCACAATAGTTTAAACAACAAAATCAACAACAATCTAGAATAAATAAAAAATAAAACTGAAGAGAAATGAAATAACAAAAGATCTGAAAAGATTTCTACAATGAATGTTTCAAAACACTAAAAAAAGAAATGAAAGAAGACATAAAGAATAGAAATATCCCAATGCTCATTAGAAGGCAGAATATTGAAAATTGCTCTATTACCTAGTCACATCTTGATGCAATCCCTATCAAAATTATAATGATTTTCTTACAGAAATAGAAAACCAACCTTAAAATTAATATGGAAGTCAAAAGACCCTGGATTGCTAAAGAAATAAGAGCAGGAAAACAAGGTTAGAGGCACCACCCTGTTTGATCTCAAGTTACGCTACAGAACCACAGTAACAAAAACAGAATGATATGTATTGATGCAGCAGACATGAAGTTCCATGAAATAGAATAGAAGACTAGAATTAAATTCAGACAGCTACAGCTATGTGATTTGTGATAACAATGTTGAAAATATATGCTGGAGAAAGACATCCTTTCCAGCAAATGCTGTGGGTAAAGCTACGTATTGCCAATAGAAATCCGAAATAATATCCATTTCTCTCTGGATAAACATCAATTCACATGATGAAAGACCTTAATTTAAGACCTGAAAGTCTGAAAATGTAAAGAAAAACATCAGGATATATGCATTAGCAAAGATTTTCTGAAAAAGAACCTCAATTGATCAGGAAAATTTTTTAATAAAGAATTGACAAATTCCATAAAATAATAATAATAAAAATCTTCTGCGGAGCAAGAAAAAAACAATTGAGTAAGAAAACAGCCTACAGAATGAGAGAATTTTCTGCTAGCTATGCATCTGGCATGTTTATTAATCTATAGTACATATAAAGAACTAAAACCACTACATATTAAACAAATTAATCAATAAATGAGCTAAGGACCTGACCATTTTCAAAGGTAAAGTGCAAATGTCCAATAAAGAGATGAAAGAAATGTTCATTGTCTTTAGAAGTTACGGTGAAACTACATTAAGATACCATCTCATCTCAGTCAGATGGGATATCATAGACAAAATAACCAACATTAGCAAGCATATTGATGGAAAATGATCTTTAAGTACAAATATTAATAGGAATGTAAATTAGACTAGCTGTTATGGACATCAGTATAGATGTTCCTCAAAAAAAGCCAACAGAATTACCATATTGTTCAGATACATCAAATCTAGGTATGCAAACCCTAAATCAATATTTCACAGACATACTTGCAAATCCATGATCAATAAAGTCTGTTCACAATATCCAAGTGTTAGAATCACTTTTGATATCCACCCACAGATGAATGGATAAAGAAAGAAGAGTATTATACAGACATAAATAGGAACAAAATTATGTCATTTATGTCATTTGTTTGAAAACTGATATCAAAAGGCCAATGTTTTCACATAGATACATAAACACACACACAAAAATATATACATATTCTTCCTGTTGAGGAAGAAAACTGTATATTGTGTGAAATATATGTGACACATATATGGAATATATATTACATATATCTGATGTCATATTTATATATGACATAACATTAGAAATAAGAGGTGAAGGAAATAATCTAGTAAAAGAGGAAAGGAAGAACAGGAGAAAGAGGAAGACTGGGAGTGTAAACATCATCATCAACATTTACTATATATTTAAAAGGAACGGTCTTTATGAAGTCCTTTGGGTTTTTCTCATGGAATGTGATTTATAAAACCTGCTAATGTATACTCAAAGTTCAAGTCTTAGAAGCACATACATACAGATACAGGGCAATGAATTCTAACAGCACTTTCACAGTTCAATCATAACAAATCCATTTTTCTCAGTTTTATATTATAATGTAGCTTTGTTTGTATAGTATTATTTTATTTGGTTGTTTTGTTTTTGAGACAGGACCTTACTCTCTAGCCCAGGCTGGCCTTCTATTTGTTCCAACCTGTGTTAGTTTGAGTAATCAACCATTCTCGCCTCAGAGTCTCCAGTTTTAAAATAAGCTAAGAAATAGCTGAAATCGTTTGAGTTCCTATGATTTGACTCATCATCTTAGCTGCAATAAAAATGAATTTTATGCCAGGTAACAATCATTACCTGCTATAGTACTTTGCAAATGCAAACAACTATACAGTGATTCTCAACCTGTGCATTGTGACACCCTTTGGGACTATTTATTGAATATCTTGCGTATCAGATATTTACATTATGAATCATAGCAGTAGTAAAATTACAGTTAAGAAGTAGTAACAAAATTATTTTATGGTTGAGGTGATATTTCATTTGTATTTTAATAAATAAAGCTTGCCTGAAGATCAGAGAGTGAAACAGTGATGTGGGATTCCCCTTTGTATGCTGTGAATACCATTGGTTAATGATTAAAGCTGTTTGGGCCTATTGCAGTGCAGAATAGGGCAAGGTGGTAATTTCAAGCAGGTAGAGGACCAGAAACTAGGCAGAGTCAAAGAGGAGCCATGTAGCCACTGGAGAAGACAAATGTCTAGAGCCTTGCTGATAAATCACAAGCCTCATGATAAAATATAAAAGAATAGAAATGTGTTAATTTAAGATATAAGAGCTAGTCAATATCTAGCTAATTGAGCTAATAGGCCAAACAGTTTATAATAATACAGTTTTGCATGATTGTTTCAGGTCTGGGCAGCTGGAAAATGAATGAGTGGCCTCTACCTATAGATTGGCACCAACATAGTCAACTACATCCACATAAGACCTGAGAAAGCTTGGAAAGGAATTCTAGACACAAAAGAACAGAGTTAAGCCCAGCTTCTTGGTAGGCATCATTTTTTTTTCCAGATGGGCTCTGTTTGGTAGCAGCAAGCAGAAATGCCAGGGCTCCTTTAAGAGATGGCTTACTGACCCAGCATAAGAAATGGTAGCTTCCTGGTTCATGCTGCCAGCATGAACTCTGACTCTTTCAAGAGGTCAAGCACTTAAACAGGGTTTATGAGCAGCATACTATTAATTGCTTAATTAGGACATAGACCTGCTGTGGTCCTGGAGCTGGTGCAGCATACATGGCTCTCAGAGGCAGGAATATGCCTCTTCATGTTGGACTGGACAGAGCCAAAAGGCAAGGCAGCAGAATTGGTTTTAGCCATGCCTGCTCAGCATTTGAAAAAAAAAAGTGCTCCTGGTCAAAAAGTAATTACAGAAATGCAATATAGATGATTCAGACAGAAATAATCCCCTGAATGGGTTACAGTGTGTTTAAAAAATGTACTAAGGCTTGGGAAAGAGACAAAAAAGAATATAGATAATTATAAAAGGAAATAAATGGTTGAAAGAATAAAACAAAATCTTTAATGAGACAAAGTTCAATCATAGATTAAAGGAATAAAGAAAAACAAGCCATGTAAAGATAGAATATACACAGAGAGTCTTGATTATGTATATTATTGTGTTTTCTTTGAATTTTTGACTATGAATAAGCTAAATACAGAGAGACATTTCATTGTATGGGCTGCTAAGCTAAATCAAAAAATATTTTTAAAGATATCTTGGCTTCAAAATTTGGGTCTAAGAATATGTTTCTTTGGAAAAGAGGTTCTGATTTTGTTTCTATAGAAAACAAGAATCTATGGATTCCTTCCAGATTAGTGTGGTTTGTTGGACCAAGATCCCCCTGAAAGAACTCCATAAATCCTTAAAATTACTTCACCCAAGGAAAAGAAGGAAGCATATTGGAGAGAACTGCACCCAAATTCCCTAAATGATTCTTTATAAATGTTTGCTTACATTTAAATGGGATATGCTATAGAGATGAATATTTTGCATTGGTATGGATCTTGGTTTATTAATACAAATTTAAGGCCAATTTTGTTATATGTATATTTTGACTCTTGATTAAGATATTGTGTTTGTGCAGCTAACTTAAAATATAATGTATAATTAAGAAATACAGATAAATAGATAATCATCTGTAATAGTCAAGCTTGTAGTCATGTTAGTTAGGTTATCTAGATACATAGAGATATACATAATCTTCAAACCTTTCAAAGACCTACAGAATATGGCATTTAAAATGTCTTAAAAACTTAGGACTTTTCATGACAATGAGACTCATCTGCTACTGGCAGCACCAATCTACTTCAAGAGGATGACTGGCATCAAAGAGTCTCTTTATGGAGTTTGTTAGCCATTTGGGCAAGAAATTGCACTTGCCTGGACTGTTTGATGTTATGTTGTATGAACTGGACATGCAAGACCCACAGAAAAATGAGTGCTGAACTTGTCTAAAGATGAGATGGTCCTTCGAAGTTCTCGCTTTATGAAAGAGTCTGCCAGACATTCTTCAGGACACAGAAGAAAGTGACTGACAAACTGCCAATATAGGCAAAACTGTCTTTGAAATTTACTGCTTCATGAAAAAGTCTGCTGAATACTATGAGCCTAAAGTCTGAAGATGGATGACCCAGTGTTACATAAGAACTTTGGGTGCTATACAGGCAGCACAATGTCTCTGTCAATTCTGGAGTTTTGGAAGTTGCTTACAATGTACTTCCTGCTTACTTAGATAATATTATATATTTCTGGGGTCTCTAAAGAGTTGAAAAATAGCTATAATAATTATAGTTTTCTTTAGTTATGATAAAAGATAAAGTCAATATAAATATTGAAACTGTAATTCTTGTGTGATAACTCTTTTGTTGCATGCAATCTTGCTATGTTAAAGTTATTTTTTATTTAGACAAAAAAGGGAGGTGATGCGGAATTTCCCTCTGTATGCGGTGAATACAATGGATTAATGAATAAAGCTGCTTTGGGTCTGTTGCAGCACAAAATAGGGCAAGACAGGGATTCCAAGCAGATAGATGAGGAGAGAGCAGACAGAGCCAAAGAGAAGCCACATACGTGCTGGAAAAGAAAGATAATCGAAGTCTTGTCAGTAAACCACTAGCCTTATGGCAAAATATAAAATAATAGAAATAGTTAATTTAAGGAATAAGAGCTATCCAATAAGAAGCATGAGCTAATAAGCCAAGCAGTGTTGTAATAATACAGTTTCTGTATGATCATTTTGGGTCTGGGTGGCTGGGAAATGAATTAGTGGGCCTCTGAATACAAAACAGCCTCACTGGTTAGCCTAACAGGTAGTGGTGACACACACCATTTATCCCAGTAGCCATACCAGTTTGCCATAGAAACTGGGAGGTAGTGGGAGCACACCTTTAATCCCAACCCTAGAGAGTAATATAAAACAGAAGAGACAGCTCTCATATACTGTCTCGTTCTGAGATTCCCAGAAACAAGATTGCCATTTCAGACTAAGGTAGAGGTAAGGACCAGTAGCTGACTGTTTTGATTTTCTGACTTTCATGTTGAACCCCAATATCTGTCTTTGAGTTTTTATCAATTGTGCTATATTTGGTGTCCAATGTTTGGGGTACAAATACATGAAAAATGCCATTTGCCTGAGGTATGCTAGCAACTGGCACAGGCCAGAGCTAGACCCAAACTTAATCACTTGGGTTTGGGATTGAAACTAGATCTGCCCTGGCTTAACTTCCTGTCCTGCTGCACCCATCCACCAAAGAGGATATAGAGAATGTAAATGGGAGCCTATATTTATGAAAGATCTAAAACATATTAAGCAAGCAATAGTATCTTATAGCATGCACTTATCATATGTGAGGTAGTTGGTAAAGACATGTGCTTCAAGAAAGAAGGTTATTTCACATGATTGGCTTCAATTAGTCCTGGCTGTATTAGACCATGGTCCACAGTTACATTGGAAGAGTTATTTGAGAGAGGAAGCTAAAGCTCTTGAACATCAAGGTAGATTCAGAGGTTTTGATGCCTCCCAAGATCAAATTCTTGGTGAGAGCCATTATGCTAATCCAGATAGTCAAGCCATATACAATGAACACATCATGTCCCTATGCTGTACAGCTGCCTTAAATGCTTGGGACAAGATTCAAGAACTAGGAAAAAGAATTAAATCATATACTAAAGCTATACAAGTCCCAAGAGAAACATTTAGTGACTTTTTGCAAAGATTAACTCAAGCTGTACAAATAGTGGTGCAGATACAGAAGCTAGACAAGTACTCATTGAATATCTGGCTTTTGAAAATGCCAATTTAGAATGCAAAATGATACTTGGACTTTTAAAAGTCAGATCAGCACCAATGGAGAAATTAATTCTACACACAGCCATTGTTGAGTCCTTTGACTATAACACTGAGCCTTGGGTAGGAGAAGCAATTTCCAAAGGTATGAAGAG
Source organism: Microtus oregoni (assembly GCF_018167655.1). Taxonomy (NCBI): domain Eukaryota; kingdom Metazoa; phylum Chordata; class Mammalia; order Rodentia; family Cricetidae; genus Microtus; species Microtus oregoni. Next base: position 15,719,960 of record NW_024543094.1, read on the forward strand.
ACATCAGAATACCAGCTGTTTAAATTGTGGTAGAATAGGCCATTTGAGAAGGGGCTGGAGACAGTGCATTTCCAGAAATAATATTTTTTCTTGGAATGATCCAAATAGAAGGCCCCAACCTTCTGAATTATGCAGAAGATGCAGCAAAGGCTGACATTGGACCGATATATGTACATAAAAAAAGACAAACAAGGCAACTCATTACCATTGGGAAACTCCTTGGGGGACTTCTTGTATGGCACCAGTGGTCCAGTCATTCCTAGTCACTGTGAAGGACACATCTCCCAAGGAAAACTAGAAAATTCAGTGCTTGTTGTAAAAAGACATTATACACTGAATGATAGAATAACCATGGAGGATGAATAAAAAATTTCAATAGAAAATGTATATTTGGCAGATATCTAAAAATGATCAAAGACCAAACTGAGAGTACAAATAAATAATGTTATAATAAAAGGATTATTAGACACAGGTACAGATGTGACTATTATTACTCCAGAATCTTGGCATCTGAATTGGCCTCTTCAGGAGGCAGATGTTCAATTCCTATGAATTGGAACTTATCTCAGGTAAAATAAAGCTTGAAATGTATTGAATGCATAGGGCTAGAGGGACAGAGAGAAAGGCTAAGGTCATATGTGGCTAATTGAGCAGTAAATCTATGGTTTTGTGATCTGTTACAACAATGGAATACCCAGGTTAACATTCCTGCAGTCTTAGAAACTGTCCATAAACCAACTCATCTTTCTGGATATGATATTATAAGGTACTATAAAAAACAGTCACTGACTATTCAGGCTGTACAAAAACACAGAACAATAACTAATGAACTCTCAGAGGTACCAAATGGCCCTAACTTTAAAATGGTTAACTAAGAAACCCATATGGGTTAAGCAATGGACTTTAAAAAAAGAGAAACTTCAGGCTTTAGAACAACTGGTACAGGAGCAACTAGGTATTCAGTATATTTATTGAAGATTCAATCAGCCCTTGTAATTCTCCTGTATTTGTTGTTAAAAAGGAATTTGGAAGAAAAACATATAGGCATCCTCCTGAATATTAACCTTCATCAGGCGATGAAAGGAGACAGAGACAGAGACAGAGACCCAATTTGGAGCACCTGACAGAAATCTCAAGGTCCAAATCAGGAAGAGAAGGAGAGAGAATACGAGCATGGAACTCAGGACCACGAGGGGTGCACCCACACACTGAGACAATGGGGATGTTCTATCGGGAACTCACCAAGGCCAGCTGGCCTGGGTCTGAAAAAACCTGAGATAAAACCAGACTCTCTGAACATAGCGGACAATGAGGACTACTGAGAAATCAAGAACAATGGCAGTGGGTTTTTGATCCTACTGCACGCACTGACTTTGTGGGAGCCTAGGCAGTTTGGATGCTCATCTTACTAGACCTGAATGGAGGTGGGTGGTCCTTGGACTTCCCACTGGGCAGGGAACCCTGATTGCTCTTTGGGCTGACGAGGGAGGGGGACTTGATTGGGGGAGGGGGAGGGAAATGGGAGGAGGTGGTGGGAAGAGACAGAAATCTTCAATAAATAAATAAATGGGAAAAAAAGGAATTTGGAAAATGTAGAATGGTAACAGATCTAAAAGCTGTTAATAACATGATTCAGCCAATGGGTTCTCTACAATCTGAAATTCTTTTACCTTTCCTATTGTCTAAAGGATGGTCTCTTACAGTTATTAATTTAAAATATTGCTTCTTCATTGTACCTTTACAAAAAAAGACAGAGGAAGAATTTGCCTTCACACTGCCTACTTATAATAATTCTCAGCCTGCTAAAAGGTATCAATGGAAGGATCTCCCACAGTGAATGTTAAATAGCCACACTCTGTGCCAATATTTTGTAAGTCAGAAATTCCCTGAATCTATAGTTTAACATTACATAGGTGCCATTTTACTATCAGGTTCAAATTTAGATACTTTAGAAAGAATGTTTGAAGAATTAAAGAAAGTTTTACCTTGTTGGGGATTACAAATTGCTCCTGAAGAAAATGCAGAGAGGAGATTCTATTAATTATTTAGGCTATAAGATAGGTTTGCAAAAATAACTAGACCTCAAAAGGTGCAAATTAGGAGAGATTGATTGCAGTCTCTTAACATCTAAAGATTGTTAGGTGACATTTTCCATCTACTGCCAACTATTGGGCTAGAACCTGATGACCTGATTAATGGAAGCAAAACCTTACATTCTGACAAGGATTTAAATAGTCCCAGAGAATTATCAGTTGAATCTGGGAAGGAATTGAGCTCAATTGAAGAAAAATTTCAGAACTCATATGTGGATTGTATGGATCCAAATCTTAACTGCATTCTTGTTATTTTACCCTCCAAAAATTTCCCTTCCAGAATTTTAGTGCAGAAGGGAAGATAGTATCTTAGAATGGATCTTTTTACCACATAAACTGGGTAAAAGGTTAAAAACTTATATGGAAATGGCCACTGAGTTAATTATAAAAGAAAAATAGATACTTTATCAATTAGCAAAAATAGATCCAGCAGAAATTGTAGTACCATTTACTAGTGATGAAACTGACAAATTATGGGAAGAAAGTAAACACTGGTAGAGAACTTGTAGTAATTTTTTGAGAGAGATTACCAACTATCCCAAAAGTACAAGAATTTGACTTATAAAGAGAGCTACTTGGATTCTCCCTTTCATTATATGTGACACACCAATAACTGGAACCCCTACATTCTATACTGATGCAAGAAAATCAGGAAAAGCAGGTCACAAATCAGAAAATTTAAGTAAAGTAGAACAAACTTCTTATGATTCTGTCCAAAATTCAGAATTATATTTTATTCTCATGGTACTAAGGGATTTTAAGGAATCTGTCAACATAGTTACTGATTCACAATATGCAGAAAGAGGTGTTTTGCATATTGAAACCACTGAATTTATATCAGATGATACAGAATTGGCCTTGTTATTTATTCAGGTCTAAGATATAATCAGGAATAGACATCACTCCAAATGCATAACACATATCTGATCCCATATAGGTCTGGCAGGTTCTCTAGCACAAAGTAAGGCAGAAACTGATCAATTATTGATTGGAAATGTGCTGAAGGCTTCAGGATTTCATAAAATAATCGTGTCATTAGCAAAGGTTTAAAAAAGGTTTCCATCACATGGCAACAAGTAAAGGAAATTATAATGAGATTTCTTATTTGTTGTTTATACATGGATGTGTTCCATTTTGTAGAATTTGTAAAATTAAAATATATACACCACACCATTGATACTTTTTCAGGCTTTCAATGGGCAACTGCTTTGTGTCCAGAAAAGACTGATTCAGTAATCACATATTTACTAGACGTTATGGCCATCATGGCTATACGTGCACAAATAAAGACAGACAATGCTCCAGCATATGTCTCTGAAAATGAAACAGTTTTTTTCTTATTATAATATAAAGCATATTATAGGTATACCACACAATCCTACAGATCAGGCAGTTACAGAAGGATCAAACTAAACTATAAAGGATATGTTAAATAAACACACAGGGATGATAAATACCCTTAGAAATAGATTGCATAATACTTTATAAACCTTAAATTTTATTAATGCTAATGAGAAAGGAGAAACAGCTGCAGAGAGACATTGGATAATAATAATAATGAAAACTTCTGTATTAAGTCAGCCAGTGTACTTCAAGGATGTGTTGACCTCAGAATGAAAACCAGGAGGTTTTGGGATGTTGGGGAAGGGGTTCCATTACTGTTTCCACAGGAGAGGAAAAACTATAGATTCCATCAAAATTAATTAAGATTTGGTTTGAAAATTAGAAACCTCTTGAGAAAGAGAAATGATGGCTCATCCACAGAGGTGACAATCTTACCAGTTGCAAGGAAACCTCAGAAGGGTTGGGGCAGTGTTCTGTTTTTGTCTTTGCAGGAAAATAGAAAATACCCATCTTTGGGAAGTCAAGAGACCTTGGATCTCTAAAGAAGAAAAGATAACTATCCAGAAAGAATCACCAAGCAAAGAGAAATCTGATTTATGGTACCAATATTCTCTTCAGGCTAAAAGCTCACTACTTAAACATACATATCTTATTTCTCAATATAATGGTAGTCCCAACTCACGTAAAAATCAAAGCTGGCTTTGGAATTGAACTGTGGCTCTCTTTATCTAAATCCAAGCATGTGGTTAAAAGAAAAATCCAGAGTTTCTATCTCATATCAGCTACCTGGTGTGGGACAGAAAAAAGATAAAAATCTGGGGATTAACTATGCTTTAAAAAATTTTACTTCCTTCATACCTATTTTTATCTTTATGGTACCTTTCTTTGAGTATCTGTCCATCAAAATTCAAATTTTTCATTTTGATATGAATAATGTAGAAGTTTTCCACAGTGAACAATAAATTTTCCTACAGTAATCTCTGAAGTCTCCAAGAAAAAGATAGGGCCCCACAACAATGATTCCACCTAATTCATATGATGCCATTCAGCTGGTAGCATCACTTAAAGATCACCTTTGGACTACAAACTGCTCAGGACAATTTCAAGATGGTTGCCTGAGATGATCTTGCCTAACAGACTACTGTAGCCAGGACTTGAGACAAGCCCTGCACTTTCCCATTATGCAAAGATGGGACAACAAATGATACAGCTATTTCTCTCAGGACTTGATAATTAACCAAAACTTTATTTTTTCAGGATCCCCTAAAGAAACCATTGTCCCCAGACAGCAGGAAGTAAATTGAAGAATACAATGCCCACATTTCCAAGAGGTGGGGTTGGTGATTTTTGATTGTTCGATGGATTATGGATATTTGTCATTATTTAGGGGTGTTGGTTGCAAGTTATTATTGGTAATGGTCAGGAAAACAGCTAAACAAAGGAAATTAAATTCAAGGTTCTGGTTTTGAAAAGACAAAAAAAGGGGATGATAGATATGGAGTATTTTCTCTGAATTTGTCAAATGCAAATTTACTAGAAATTGTTGATGTTTTATTGCTTGCATTTATTGCATATAGTCATTATACTTATTGTATATAATTTTTTTGTTATTTATAGCCTTTTATTATTTTAGACAAAAAGGGGAAATGTAGTGGTATTTCATTTGTATTTAAATAAAACTTGTCTGAAGATGAGATTAGAGAATGAAACAGCCCCACTGGTCAGCCTTATAGACCAGGCAGTAGTGACAGACACTTTTAATCCCAGCAGCCACACTAGTTTGCCACAGAAACCAGGTGCTAGTGGTATACACCTTTAATCCTAGCACTAGAGAGGAATTTAAAATGGGAGGAGGCAGCTTTCACACACAGTCTCATTCTGAGGATTCCTGGAGGCAGGATCACCATTTCAGACCGAGGTAGACGTAAGAGCCAGTGGCTGACTGTTTTGCTTTTCTCACATTCAGGCTGAACCCCAATATCTGTCTCTGGGTTTTTATTAATCATGTTATAGAACTGTATTAAAGGGTCATATCATCAGGAAGCTTGAGAACCACCAAACTATCAGCAAATTTTTGTCCTTAATAATGAATCTTAAGTGGCTCTAGGGAAAGGTGGTATGCATGGAGTTCTAACTTAGGCCAAGCTCGCCATGGAAACTTACAGCTCAAGCAGGCAAGCCTGCAAGCATCAGGTAGCAGCTGAATTGTTTTAATCAGGGCAGTCATCTTACTCCTTTGGTTCCATTGTCAGGAGCTTATGCACAATGTCTACACTATGCTCCAGGGCCTGAGGCAGAACTATTAGCTATAGGAATAACATTGCACTTTTTTTCTAGACAGAAAACAAAAGCCTTTGTTTCCTGTCATGAAAACATATATGCCCTACTGAGAACCTCGCAAGATGCTAATCTGGAAGCTGCTAACAGAAAACGCTCCGACATGGCCCTTCTTCACACTGTTATCCTTGTCATCAGACTTCTATAGGTTGCCAGTGTTCTTGAGCTTCTGCAAGCTGGCAATGCTGCCTTGGGCACTCGTGTAGCCTAATGACAATGAAGTAATATGGCAGATCTTACTACCCCAAGGGGCAGAATGCCATCAATGTAAGGGTCACTTTCAGGAACGCTTGGAGAGGACAGAAAAGCAACTGAGATGAGATACGGAATTAGACAGAACTGGAGAGCTTGAGTCTTGCAATTTCAGAGAGAACCCAACATAACAAAGAGCATATGTTGATAATATTGCCACTCCCTTGTGAAGGTTAAGGACTGTCACCTGTCCTTTATGTGTTATGTATCGAGGTTTATTAAAGTTCCTTGAGCAATATGCTATCTACACTTTCCTGGGAACTTGGCATTCTTGACAGAGGCAGAGCCTTAGTTATCTGCTGCCAGTGAACTTAAAGCCTATTCCACTTATTGATGTTGAAATCATAGAGTAATGCTGTGAAAAGACCCTTGAACTAAAAGAATCAGAAGACAGCAGTTCAAGTTTCACAGTCAACCACATGCCTGAATCTGGTCAAATGAGTACTTTTCTCTGGCTCTAGTGCTGTAAAAAGCAAAAGGTGGGTTAGAGGAGCTGTAAGATCCCTTTCAGCCTTGCAGTTCTTGGTAATTATTTGTTTAAGGTGAATAGTGCTTAGTACTTTCCAGGTCCCCCCTGGCAATTCCTGATATGTATGCATGGAAAAACAGCCCATCTGAGCAAGGATTATTAGAGAGCTCTTTGCTCTGCAGTGACTTGTCGCAATGAACATTGCACAATAAGCACTGAGAATTTCAGTGCCTTACTTTCAGACCTTTTATGCCAGAAGATGTTGCTGCCCCCCCAAGAAAGCAAGACCTTTCCTCCTTCACCTCCTCTGGAGTTTTGTTTGACTGTTTCCTTCGCAGTGAGGTCTTTCTTCATCACTATGCTAATAGAAACCATCATCACCTCTTCACTTTCCAGTCCCTTTCTCTGACCCTTATATACTGTAATTAGGTAGGCACATTCATGGGTGAGAATCACATAATTAATCTAACAGTGGCAATTTACTAGAAGAGAGAGCTAGGCTATTGTACACATCTATAATCACAACTCTTGGGAGATAGTATCAGGATAATCAGGAGTTCAAGGTCATCTTCAATTATATTGAGAGTTCAAGTTCAGCTCCCTGCTCTTTTTCCTCCCCCTCACCTCCCTACTCTTCCCCACACATACACACATTAAGCTAAACAAACAGAAGTCAAAAATAAAAGAGGTTCTTCTCAGCAAGGAGACAGTTCCAAGAAGAAACCACAGCTGTTAGTGTTCTAAACTTTGGTTGTGTCGTACCAAACTGAGTTTGCCCTACCTGTTGAGTTTCAGGTCAGTCTGAGCTATAGTCTGAGAGTTTTTGTCTTAAAACCAAACAAAACAAAGCAACAACAACAACAGCAATGACAAAACAACAATAAACAATAAACAATAAACAATAAAGGAGAAGAAAACGATGATCATAGTGTTAAGATATAGACATACAATATTAACTAGCTTTGTCCCTGGAACCAAAATACCTGGTGACTAAAACAAGGGGCAAAATCCATACAGTGGTAATAGCATGTTATGGTTGAACTGTGAAGGATAATCGCACACACTTTGTTTGGTTCGGGTCTCTTACAGAGTCTGGAATTCAGAATTACTTCAGAGTGCTAGCTCCTTCTGGGACATGACTAAGGATCCAAGAACCACACAGATCATGTATTAAGAAACACTTCATTTAGATTGTAATGATTGACAGCTTAGCAGGACTGTGTAACCAGAAGAGCTGGGTTCAAATCTTGATTCACCATGCTAGGTTGTGTGATTTTGTGCAAATGACTGCATCTCCATTTCTTCACAGATTGTCCTGTTACATATGTGTTGAATATCACTCCTGTTTTATGACAAAATAGCTCCTATTTTTGATCTTCATAAAATAAAAATGGAATAGTCTAATATTTATATTAGTAAGTACTACTCATTGATCTCTAACTATATACAAGAGATTGATCAACATTTTATGCAAATTTGTCAGTTATTTGTCTAGACAACAGTGTGAGGTAGGCATTATACTACTGCACAAAAAAGAAATTAAGATCCAGAAGAAGCATATAAGTTCTCCCTTGATATTTAATAATGTTGTCAAAATTTACTCTTAGGTCTAATTCTAAAATATATTTCTTCTCAGTAGCACATCCTCCTTGGTCTTATTTTGTGTAAGGTCCTGGTGTGCCTTTAAACAAAATACATGCATCTTTCAAATATCTTGTATAATTTTTATTTTTGTTTGACAAGAAATGTTAACATGAGTTCACTTATTCTATTATCAACACCATAGTTCATTGACATAAAAAACATAAGTCTCTTGACTAGTTATGAAAAAAATCACTCGAGGCTCAGTGAATACTTAAGGGGGGACTGTTTTTGTCTCCAGTGTCTTTGATCTATAAATGCCTCATTTGTCAGTGGGTTGAGCAAATAACTTCCACAAGATAGGTTATGAATGAATTGATGGGGAGCTAGTCTCAGGGGGGAGAACAAGTGTCTGATAGGAGAATGAGGCAATCCATATTATACACAGTCCAGCGGCACAGCAAAGGAAAAATCCCCTGTGTACTTCAGGCTGGGTTTTGTTGTGGGAAGGGCCAGAGAGATCATAGTCATTGGCTGTCTTTGCCCCTTTACACCTATCTTGACAATTAGCTACCTCAAATGAAGTTCAAATGGACCTGGGCACTTATAATGATAGACGTAAAGGGGGTTGGGGGACCTAGACCTCTATAGAATAATTGTCACTAAGAATAGAAAAGAAGCTACTCTTATACAATGTCACCAAAGCCTTTATTTGTATGCCTGCAACATTAAAATATGAGGAGGATGCTATACTGACTAAATCTCTTTGATGGGTCTAGCAGTAGAAGGGAGTGAAACACTGATTCTTGATCATACTTTCAAAACTCTATAACAATCTCTAGAACTTTATTTTCTGCATGTATGTATTTATGTGTGTTTGAATGTATTGGGCATGTGGGGTGTGTGTTTGTGTGTGTGTGTGTGTGTGTGTGTGTGTATGTGCTTGCAGAGGCCCATGGCTGATGTTGGGTATCTCCCTTCATTGCCCTCCATCTTCCTCTTTGAGGCACAATATCTCAGTTAAACCCATAGTTTACCAAACAACTAGACAAGCTAGTGGGCTTGCTTTAAGGATCCTCTCTATACCTTCTGAACAGTAGAATTTTACGTGGGCAGCCACAGCCACCAGCATTTATATGAGTTCTGGAAATCTCAACTCTGGTCCTCATGCTTGGACCGCAAGGGCATTATCTTTTGAGGTGTTTTCTCAATCCATGAATACCTAGAGCCTCTAATTGTTTCTCTATTGCCTATTTTCATTGCAGGCTGCTATTAATTAATTTAAGCATCTTTCTCTGGGTATTTGGAAGAAACAAATATCCAGACTTACATAATTTTATCTGTTTATTATACTAATGATAGTCATAATATATTCCACATAATTTCCAATCTGATAGACAAATGTTTGAGACCACAAGAGAATTCAATTTGACCTCCTGTTTTGGGATACAAATTATTATATACCACAATGCTGGGGATATCTTTCTTTCAGTTCAAGCACATTTTGTTTCATCATCTCAACAGTTACCAAGGCTGACTACATAATATTTTTGTTCGTAGCTGTGCTATATGACCTTGATTCATGGAATCTACATTGCTGTACAGTGAAATGGTGCTTCCTTAGCAAGGCTAATACCATGTCTTAAATATGCATGCTCTAAAAAGCAACACATGTAAGTTTGCAACCCATAAGTTTCTAATTATGACCATTTTAGTATTTCCTACCTATGTTGCCTGTCCATAATTACAGTATATCAGATCACAAATATATTGCTTAATGCCAATAATACTTTTTTGCATTAGTATTTAGAGTTTGTAACCCAGTTTTTCATGCTATCTCAATAATAATGTTAATGATTTATTCATCCAACTTTGTGGATGAGAAACATACACTTTATGGAGCAAATAACTTACTTAAAACCACACAGCTGGCAAGTAGGCAGAATTAAAGAAAGGTTCTAAGTCTTGAGATGAGCAGTCGTTGTGTAAGAGGAGGGCAGGTAGAGTTGTGTTAGCAGACAGTTAGATATCATGGACCAGATGGCACTAGTACAGAAGATATTTCTCTGCTTTTTTTATATAGGCATCATGAACAAAATGCTTTTTTTTCTCAATTCTGTATAGAATGTAGAAGACAAAGCTCTGATTATCAAAGAACTCCAGATGTCCCAAACATTAGTTTTTTTTTTCCATTTAATTTTTTGACCCCTCTAGCTAAAACTGGTATTCAGAAAGTCTTAACCTTTGTGTTTCTAGTAAAAATTCTTAATTATTTTGGTGTGTGTGTGTGTGTGTGTGTGTGTGTGTGTGTGTTCATGTGTGTTCCTACATATTAACCAGTAGGAACAATTGGAGAGGCCAGAGGTCAACACTGAACATCTTCCTTTGCTAGTGGTCTTATTATTATTTAAAATCTTTGTGTGTATGTGTGTGTGCATCACTCATGTGTCTAAGGCAGGTGCTCAGTTTCTACAGTGTGGGAGGTCAGAGGATAACTTGAAGTGCCAGTCTTCACCCTTCACCTTGCTGGAGACAGGTTCTTCCATTTTCTGGGGCATATGCCAGGCCTACTGGCCCTCTAGCTTTAGAGATTCTCCTGTCTCAGCATCACCATCTCCCCTTAGGACCTAACGACAACAGATGCACAGTTCTGCCCTGAGTTTGTGTGTTTTTGGGGAACCGGAACTTGGGCCCTCACATTTGCCTGGTAAACATTTTACTCTCTGAATCATCTCTTTAATCTTCCACCTAATCTCCCGGGACAGGGTCTCTACTGAACGTTTGCCACGTTGGAATTTTGGCTAGATTGACAGTCACTAAGTCTCTGAGATCTTCCTGTTTGTCCTTACAAGTTCTGGGGTTACAGGCACATACAGTGTTATCCCGCTTTTATTTCGGTATTGCAGGTTCAAGTTCAGGTCCTCCTGCTTGCACAGCAAAACACTTCACTACTGAACTATCTCCCCAGCCCTCGGTTTTATACTTTTATGAGCAAATCCTTCCAACATTTTGCATGACTCCCTGGTTTCTCAACGAAAGTTGCACGGCATCTCTTTTATTACCATCAAGTGGCATGCTTAGAGAGATAGATAAACCATGAAATTATAGGGTAGAGTTGTAATTACCTCGGCTTTCTAAACCACAAGGCGGTATACTACACTACTTTCTTTGGAGCATGATAGCGTTAATTGTTATTGCTGTGTTATCACGGAGCATTAACTAACAAAACCAACTCGGCTACCTAGTAATTCAAGAGTGCTTGTCTAATGCGTCGTCTGTGTGTGATAAATTCCGATAAGCATTCATGGGAGGTGCGGGCCGCCACGGCCGTCCTTGTAACCCAGCACGGTGTTGTTGCTTTTGTTCAGACGGGGATTACAGAGCTCATGAAAGCCTTAGGGCTGGTTTAGTGGGCCGAGACTGAGGTTTTGAAATACCCGAGACTTCAAGCAGGTTCAGAGTCCAAGCGTGGTTGATTCAAATGTGACATCTCTTAAAGGGCTCTGTGCGCATGTGTCTATTAAAGAAGCGCGCTGAAAACTTGCTTTCGTGATGCACCCAAGTGAACTTGGAATATCCAGCAAAGCAGTGGAAATAAATATGTTTATGTTCACTGAACAGTGATATCAGTTAGCTAGTTATTGGGGAAACAGAACTGGTTTGGAAACAGTGAGAACTCTGGTTTTTCTCCCTCCCCTTTTCACCCATCACCTAGTTCTGAGAAACGTCTGGAGCCAAAGTTTGGAACATTTCTCTCTGCTTGTAAAGCATATCCGAGTTTTGGAGTAACAAGCAGCTAGCCTTCCAGTTAGACTCTGTACCTGGATTTGCGAGTCTGTGTTCCGCGGTATCAGTCTATCTGTATATCTTCATATCTGTGTAAGCCTATTTGTGAATGTGCATATCTCTATTTATATCTTTATGGGACATGTTGGCAGGAATAGGCCCAGATGGCTAATTCAAATCTGGAGTTAGTGGGTAACAAGAGGGAGCCCAAAGAGGGCCTGGATTGTTTAGGGCCTGAGGCTCCTGAGTTTTTCAGAAATCTTGCCATATTTGATATCAGCCTGAGGTCTGTGCCACCTCAGAACTCCTCTGGCTGCTGCTTAAGATGAGTTCCGTAGTAATTAACAAATAGGCATTTAAACAGATTTGCAGATAGACTTCTCCCGTGATTTTCAACTCACACTATTTCATCCACTCCTCCTTTACAATGGCATCCTACAGCTTAGCCGGCTGTGCCCTTGTGGACTTTCTTCTGTCTCTGTTCACCTGAGCAGGAAAGACCTCAACTGAAGTCCCACTGGAGAGGTTGCTCTTCTTGGAGAGATATGTGGCAACTTCCTGTTCTGTTCCATTTTGTGGGCTAGTCCCTTTAGACTTAACATATTTTCCTTCATCTCAGTCACTGGGTCTGACTTGGGTGTCATTCCCCGTAAATTTCATAGGTTCCCGTGAAAGAAGCTGATCCTTCAACGATGACTTTTATCCCCTAATTGATCACAGTCCCATTGCATCTGGGAACTCACCCAGTTTTACAATCCCAATTAGCCCCCAAGCTGGAGCCTTCCTCTCTACTTTTTGCCATTACCTTTTCCAAGAGGGTTATTAGGTTGTTTCTTAGCCGTGCACATGGCACCACTCGCTTGTGCACCCGGCACTACTCACTGCTTGTATTTCTTCAACTGCCCACCACACTACTACCAGGGAACCCACTGCTTAAACACTGCCACGAAAGAAGGTAGATTGGATGAATGGGTGAGGTCTTTATGTTAACTTGTCTTATGCTTAATTCTAAAAATAAATGCACAGATTCTTTTCATAATAAAAAAGTCATTTCCTTGTCCTATGCTTTTACTTTGACCAGTGTGTTACCATGAAACATATTTTCCCAGTTGATTAATTTCTTTCTATGTAGGCCTTCATATATGAAACAGGATGTTTTGCTGGTCACTTCTCGAACTGCTCTGGAAAAAAAAAAAAGCCGCTGAAAGCAACTCAAGGAAGGACTGGTTTGTTTTGGGTCACAGTTTGAAATTATAGTCCCTTGTGGCAGGAGAGGCATGGCTGCAGGCACTTAGGGCAGCTGGTCATGTGATTTTCACAGTCAGGAGGCAGAGGGATGAGTACTGGCGCTTGGCTCACCTTTCCTAAGTTGTCAATCTAGGACGCCAGCATATGGGGACCCGCTGTCTAGTACTGAGCAAGTCTTCCCTCCTCAGGTGAACCCTTCTGGAAATAGCTGATAGAAACACACGAAGGTGGATGTCTGTGATCTAGGGAGTCTTATTTCCTATACCAAGGGCATTTATACACTAGACAGTACCCCATGGATCTCAAGGTTTTTTCGTCTGACTCCTAGAAATAGGCTCTATTCCCAGCCTTGTGTGAATGTCAGTGCTTGTGACCTCTGAGTGGTTCTACCTCTAGACATGGGAGTTTTTGTATTTGTATGGGTTGATTACAAAAAAAAAATGGATATTGTCAGGGACTCTGCATATTTCTGGCATTCGGCTTAAGCTCAGCTCTCTTAGAACACTAGCTGCCTTTGTCCCTCAGTACCTCAATTCCATAATCCCAACTCACGGATGTTGCCAAGCTCTTCCTATACTGCGCTCCTCAGCACCGTGGCCCAGAAAGTCTCTGAAGGGCTTTCTGTACATTTGGATTCTTTGCTTTTCATCCTCCAGCTATCATGGCTCTGCATTGCCAGGGAGAAATGGTTTCATACACCGCAGGCTCATGTATTTTGTCCACTTTTTTTTTTTTTTTGGTTTCTTTAGGTGGGAGGGAAGGCTGGCTGCCATTATTCCAACTTGATTGGATTAATTTATTTGAAATTGTATTTCCCAATTTCTCTAAGAATATATGATTATCAGGGTAGACTTAAGTCCAATTAACCAATATTCTTATAATATTTTTATCTTTTAAAGTAATTTTCCCTTTTCTGAGAAAGGTTGCAAATTGCTAAAGCCATGTGATCTTCCAAATTATGAGCTGATAGTTCTACATGACTTTCTCTCCTTTTACCTCATCCACAAATAGTTAGGCTTATTGTAATAGAGTTTACTGCTGGTCTGCAAATGTCCATAGAGAGGCATGCACTACCATATTTAACTCTATTGTATCTCACTCTATGCCACTTGCTTCATTATGTACAGCACTTGAACAGACCAGAACTTACAAAGGGATGTGATTTGAGAAGCCAGGAACTATGTATCTCATGAATAATTAGATCTCCATGTGTCTCAGGGATAATGTTGCTAGCGTCTTCTCGGTTTGATACTTTTCTTCTCTGCAATCCCATTGGATGCCAAATAGTGTTAACTATGCTATAAATTTGTACTCATCTGTCTCTCTTGCCTTTCTGTTCCCTCTTCAACAAAATAGCTTTGAAAATATCCTAATGCCACACACTTACAGACACACCACACACACAGACACCACACACACACACACACACACACACACACACACACGCACATATTCTCTCTCACACACAACTATGTGTTTTACTGCTACTAACTGGTAACCACCACATAGGGATGCGGTGCATTAGATCATTACAGTGTATTTCTTCTCCCAACTGAACCTTTGTAGCCTTTAGCAAAATCTTTGCTTTTCTCATCCCTTCCTATCACCCACAGGCTTGGGTAGCCATGTTCAGAATATATGGTCTTGTCCATCTGACTTATTTCACTAAGCATAGCATCTTTTCATTTTACCTGTGTTGTAAGTGACAGAATTTTCCTTTCTTAAATGTCTTATTCATTCACTAACAATAAGGCATTTTGGAGGTTGGGGTAGGGATTAACTCACATCTGTCTTCTCTTTGGTTGGCTTTGGTAACAGAAGACTAAACAAGTGTGGGAATGTATGATATGGAGATGATAAGTGGCTTAAATCAACTTTGTCAAAATACTTCTAGATGAATACACAATTTCAGGATCATTATTTGGTACCCACTTATGACCAAAAAGAGAGGAGAAGTATAATTCACGTTTCATTGGGTTGGGGAAGGAGGAACAACATCATATAAAAATGTTTTGGATGCTTACCTTTTGAAAAATATTGATATATAATATATGATTTTATGGTTTATTGTATTAAAGGCTAGCCTCGAACTTGCTAGTTAGCCAAGGATGACCTTAAGGAGATCATCCTGCTTTTGTTGCATGGGTGTTAGAATTACAGGCATGTGTTGTGAGTCAATGCTAGGGATTGGAACCAGTGATTCCCACATATTAAGAAAGTACTTCAAAAACTGAGCCATATTCCCAACTCTTGAAGTTAATAATATGAACAAATTAAGGCTCAGCTAGGAAAATGCTGTGATGCCCACTACAGCGGTGCTATGCATCTCAAGCCTGTGTTCATCATAGCTGGATTGTTTCAGGCACTGAGCCCAGACCAAGGTGTCATGATAACAAATGGAGACATTTGTGTGGCATATTGTAATAAAGAATACACTAATTTTTCTTTCAAATAAAGGTTATCACTTGGTACCTTAAAGCTGTAGAAGTGGAGAATACTGACAGCGTTTAAAAAGCTTTCAGGTTTCATTGACGAAATGCTCTGTGTGCTCTTCCCAGTAACAGGACCCCCAGCCAGCAACTTAACTAAACCTCAACCTCTTCATCTGAAACGTGAGAGCAATGGTGTCACAGTGTCATCTGGAACAAGGTTTTAAGCATCAGGCTTTTCATTCTTCTAGAAAGTACTATATAAGTCTTCACAGTTACACACCACAACATATTTACACTTATTTCTTTGCGTGGGTATAGGCCATAACAAATAATTTGCCTCCTACCATTTGCATGCTGGGTATACTCAGATTGCAGCTACTTACTCAACTTGCGAGTCCACCTAGGTACTCTGTACTGAGAAGAAGCTATTAAAACCTTGTTGTGGGGACCCACACTGGAAAGAGTGACATGAAATACCCAAAGGAGAGGGAGGGAATCCTCCGACTGAGATCTTTGAGATTAGGAGAGTAATTCTTCGGGATTAGGATAGTCTGAGTCATTTTCGATAGAATCTGGTCGGGAGATTTGAGGAAGCCGGAGGGCAGACAAAGTCATTTCCATTTCATCATTCCTTTAGAACTTCAACTAACAACTGTCCAGGGGCACAGGCAGTGTGTATCACTCATGGCCAGGACTTTGAGTATATGGACTAAGTACCTTGAGGATATAGCATTTGCTACGCTTTTCCAGTCTGCTACTCGTCCTCAGAATGTAAATTATAAGCCACCATGAACAGAACTAGTATAAACGAAAAAGCTAAGTATATAAAATAATATTACTAAAAGCCAAGTGTAAAAGAATATATGGTCACCTAGAGTGAGAGCGTCAACCCAGCTCAGCCTGTTGTAACAACTGTAGACTGGATGGCAGGTACAGCAATGTTTATTTCTCAGAGTTCTCCAAAGCGGGAAGTCCAATTCAAGGTGCTAACAGATTCAGTGTGTGCTGGGAGCTTACTTTTTAGATAGTTTCCCCCTTTTTGTATCCACACGAGGCAGAGGAAAGAGAAAAATAGAGACGGGTAGAGAAAAAGAGGAACAACAGAGAGGAAGGGGGGAGAGGAGAGGAGACGGTCTCTGATTTGTCTTGTTTGTTTCAGGACACTTAGGCTCACTTTGAAGGGTCACTCTCATGACCTAACTATGTCACAAAGCCCCCACCTCTCAAGACTATCCCAATGAGTGCTTAGAATTTTTTCCTTTTATAAATTTTATTTTTTAAAAGAAAACAATCTTTTTTTTTCATTATACATACCAATCAAAGTTCCCACTCCCTCTCCTCCTCCCATTCCCTGCACATACCCTCCCACCCCACCCACATCCACTTTTCAGAGACGGTAAGGCACATTGCTTTGGGGAAAATCCAAGGCCCTCCCTACTCTATCTAGGTTGAGCAAGGTATCCATCCAAAGAGAATAAGTTCCAAAAAAGTCAGTACATGCAGTAGGGATAAATCCTGGTGCCACTGCCAGAGGTCCCTCAGTCTGCCCCAGCCATGTAACTGCCACCCACATTCAGAGAGACTAGTTTGGTCCTATGCTTGTTCCTTCTCAGTACACCTGGTGTTGGTGAACTCCCATTAGCTCAGGTAGACTGTTTTAGTGGGTGAGTGGTTAGAATTTCAACATCTGGATTTGTGGGTAACATTCAGTGCATTTGACCATCCTATTGGCAAATATACATTTTTTTTGAGTTGCCACAGTGCCTGGATTTCTATCACTATGAATCTTTGGGGGAGATTCAATGTAACGTCTTTTACCCACCTCATTCATCCAATTTTGAACTGCTGTTATTACAAAGATGGCCACATTAGCTCTGAAACCATTTGGACCTTATGGATGTTTTCTTCACCTGAATGGTAAGACGAAGATTTGAGAAAAGCACGACTATCCACGAAATAAGGATTTGGATGCTCTTTAGGCGTGTAACAGAGTACTACTGTGTGTGTAGGTGGGGCAGGAGGAAAATAGAGGCCACAGGAATTCCTGCTAGAGCGCCTTGGTGGCCAGAAAGTAAGTTTGGAGGCAGAGAGAAACGTGGAGAAGAGGACTTAGAAAGAGCGGAGGTGAGAGGCCTCTGACTCCTTCCCAAAGCACAATACTCACACTGGAAAAGAAGGAATTTGATTAGCTCTAGTGCTCCACAGGCCAGCCTAAACTCTGACCTGGAAAAACCCCTTGGCGAGAAGAAGAAGTAAAGATATAATCAGACCCGCTTTGGAATAGGACACAGACTGTGTTACCTACTTTTGTTAATGCTCTGACAAAATACTGTACAAGTAGTTTGGAAAAAAAAACAATTTATTTTGATTTATATTTTGAGGGATACGTTCCATCATGGCCAGGAAAACATGGCATCAGGTATGACCGTCTGCTGGTCACATTGAATAAGCAAGTGGGGCCGGGCTATAAAACCCCAGGGTCACCTTCAAGTCACCTACTTCTTCCAGCAAGCTTCCACCTCTCAAAGGGTACATAGCCTTCCCAAGCAGAACGTCCCTCTGAGGACCAAACATGCCAACACCTGGGCGGGTGGGAGATATTCCACACTGAAACCAAAGCAGGGTCCTGACCTGCAGCTACTGTGAATATATACAGAGCACTGTGTGTCCTTAGTTTTGCTGACTCTCAACTACTGTGTCTGTGGTTGGAGTTTGGAATCCTGGTTTACATTTTATCCAAGGTCACCACCAGCTAAAGCATGCTTGGTTTCAGCGGATCATCCTCCACGTAATATCTGTCCCTACACATGTGCTAAATTCATCAATCCGAGATTTATGAGCCCTAGCCTTCTCAGCAACTTCAAACCGCTATGCAGGTAGGCGCACCTGGGATGTGATAAATTGCGTCAATTATAAACACAAATCCGGAAAAGCAACACAGAGACGAAATTGAGCACTTCTTTCTCACTTATCTCTTTCTCTCAAGGGACAGAGGTTTTAGGGTCTGAATTATCTACATGAATTGTCTCAGCATTTTCTCTCAACTTCTATATGGAGATACCTCAAATTATAGCCAACATTACCATTGCCCCCAATCTCTTCTTGGCTTCAAGATAATAAATATCCTCTTACAACTTAAACAAAAAAATTGAGATGCCCTTTTCACTCTGACCATGCAGATGGAGGAACTGTAAATAACCAATCCTTGACACTCTTCAGAAATAGAATGTGATGAAGAGTTCAGTTGTCTGATTAGATTCTTCCAATAAAATCTCGCCCACCCCATTCTTACCCCAGGGATAAGGCCCAAGTGCACAATAGACATTATTTTACCTTTGAACGTACTTCTATCTTGTCAAGATGTCATCAATACAAATACTTTGACATTTTTAGTACCACGATGGGGAAGCAGGTTGAATTTTTCAATCCCCCCCCCAGCCAATATAAGTCAGTCCGAGATACTTAATTCTATTTGAGATCCTTTGCTTCTATTATAAACAGATCCCGCAGTGGGAGATAAATTTCATGGCAACAGTTTGGACTTTTTTATGAACCACCTGCAAGTTTTCTGCAAACAACATGTTTTATGGGAGCTCAAGGCAATGTTCACCCATCAAGACCTGACAGTCAGGGGAGGATGGATGAGGCCTTATCTCAGGCACACACGTAACCTTCCCTGTCCCCTGGCCTGACCTCCCTCTGCACTCATTTATGAAAATGATTCATCTTTAAAGAGCTTCCTCGCTCTGCCTGCAGGCAGTAGATCTTTTTGCACTGGACTTGTGTAAGCTGAGGTTATAAACTTCGACGTGTAAGCTATTTGGAGGGGCTTAATTTGGGATATTGGGAAAAGAAGAGGGTACCGTCCGTGTTTCCTTAAAGAAACAGCCTCGTTACGGGATTTTTTTTTTTCTACCGAGAGATGCTTCCGTGGAATTTCACCGAGAAGCCATTGTTAGGATTCAACTTTCAGTAAGTCTTGCCATGTACTGAGAACGTTGGAAAAGAGGCTTGGCAACTCTTCCCAGCGCTGTGCTGACATTTTAGCTAGATCTCTGGTCAAGAAATATGGGCTGGGCAGTGTAGACGTCATGCTGTAAAGGGCACGGAGAAGGGCGTGTCTTAGTTCAGTGCTGGAAGATACTGTTAGGTAACATTGAAATATTCCTCAGAACCCAAAACCTTTAACAGGAAAAGAATAGGAACCAAAATGAGGGAGCTGAGATCTCAAAGAGAGTGAAAAGGAATGACATGGCCCAAGGATGTAAAATGCTCTTGCAGAAGCTTGAGGACCTGAGTTCGGATTCCCGGCACCCACATTCAGAGCCAGACTCTGCAGTGTGCCTGTAATTTCATCACCCAGGGGGAAAGAAATGGGTGGGTCCTTAGCGGTCATTGAACAGCCAATCTAACCTATGGATGGGCAATTGGTGAGAGCTGCCGTTTTCAAAAGTAACGTGGAGAACAATAAAGAAAGAAACACATTGTCTGAGCTCCAGTCTCCACATGCTGTACACAGCGGCTCACACCTGCGTATAGCACTTACGCGTGTTCCCGGCCCTTCTCAGACAAATCTTTAAAAAGTTAAAATTTGAGGAAAGAGAAGACAACACAGATTTGTTCATTCCTTTAGGCAGAATTTGTGGGATGGAACACCTGGCTTTATTTACAGAGTTCTCGAGAACTGAATCTCACGTTAGAAACAGGGCAAGAAAATACGCCTGGGTGAAGGTTGGAGTAGAGAAAGGAGTGGAGTCTGTGGATGTGATTCAGTGGCAGAGAAACGGCCCAGCAAGCTAGAAGGCCAGAGTTCATTCACCAGCCCTGTAAACAAAGAAATAAGCAAGTAAACAAACAAAGCAAAACAAAACCCCAAAAATATACAGAGAAGATAGAAGATCTTACACAGTGGTTTTTATAATTTAAATTGTATGCAGCACAATTTAAACACAAATAAGAGATCCTAAAACAGCAGCAGGACAAATAATTTTTTTTAAAGACCTAATATTAATTTTTTAGTTTTCATGTGTCTTTTGGTTTCTGTCAGAGCTATGGAACTTTAGCAATAGAGTTATTATGCAAATAATTGGGTATGACTGTGTTTTAATTAAGCTTTTAATTGTCTTATAATGGTATGTGGTGACCTGAATTCACGTTATGAATGGGAGATTACTGACCCTTGCCCTACATGAGCCTGGTTTAACTTTAGTTCTCAAATAGGTTAAGTCTGTGTCCAAGATTTCTAGATTCAGATTGATGTCAGCAGAACACTAGATCAAGTCCTAACTGAAGAGTTGCATTTTAGGGGAATAAAAACAAAGAAAGAAAAAGAAAAGAAAACACAACTTCCTGGTTGTGGTGGCACATGCCTTTATCCCAGCACTCAGTAGGCAGAGGCAGGCAAATCTCTGAATTCAAGGCCAACTTGGTCTATAGAATAGTTATAGAACAGGCAGGACTACACAGAGGAACTCTGTCTCAAGAGAAAAAAAGAAACAAAAAGAGTTGCATTTTGCCAGAAAAGAATAATAAAAATGGTCAGATGATTGGGAAGAGGCTCAGTGGTAAAAACCCTTGCTGTCAATCC
Organism: Microtus oregoni; assembly: GCF_018167655.1. Taxonomy (NCBI): domain Eukaryota; kingdom Metazoa; phylum Chordata; class Mammalia; order Rodentia; family Cricetidae; genus Microtus; species Microtus oregoni. The sequence continues at coordinate 15,741,089 of NW_024543094.1, forward strand.
TGGGAATCCTGGAAGAAGACAACCGACTTTAGCAAGTTGTTTTTTGATCTCCACATGCGTGAGACAGCAAGTGTGTGTGCTTATGAACACACTCACAATAAATAAATGCAAAAAATTAATGCATTGAAATAACGATGTTCACTGTCAATCCCTGATATCTCTGCGGTGAAGTGTGTTTAGTGAATATGAGCAAGTCTTCATTGAAGATTTACTTTTCAGCCATATCAACAATTTCAAAGAGGAGACATAGAGGCAACATCTTCCAAACCTGCTTATTCATAGAACCTGTGTACACATGTTTCTTACTGTCTTATGTTTGGGACTTCAGTATTCTCTGCAGAGTGGCAGCAGTAGAAATTAGCCAGGCCACTTCACCTTAGCTCCTTCTAGATTCCACTTGCTGGAAGTAAGCACGCTCCTCCCTGTGAGTCTGGTCTGGTGATCCTCGAGCCTGTGCCTTTCTAAGAGGTGCAAATGGAAAATGCTCACATTTATGGTTGGCAGTGATCAAACCATGCGGAAGTCCATGTAGGAAAGATGTAGTGATGAGGCGAGTAAGCCTGCTTTTTGTCCTGCCAGGCTCCTGCATGGCTAGCTTAGCCCCAGAAATAACAACATACAAACTGTATTCATTTAAACACTGTCTGGCCCATTATATCTAGCCTCTTCTTGGCTAACTCTCGAATCTCGCTTATCCCATTTCTATTAATATGTGTAGCACCACGAGGTGATGGCTTACCAGGAAGATTCTAACCTGCATCCATCTTGGAGAGGAGAGCTATGGTGTCTGCCTCACTTCCCTTCTTCCCAGCATTCTGTTCTGACTACTCCACCCACCTAATTTTCTACCCTATTAAAAGGCCAAGGCAGTCTCTTTATTAACCAATGAAAGTAACACATAGACAGATGACCCTCCTACATCAGGAAGACATTTTTTTTATTCTTTAGAAAAGGAGAAAAAAAAACAAGTTTCCACCTCCTCCCAGCATCCCATTTCAGTCCCCCTCCTCCCACCATATGCCCCCTCCTCGCCCCCTTCTCCCCCTCCCCCCACTCCTTTCCCCCTCCTTCTCCAGTCCAAAGAGGAGTCAGGGTTTTCTGCCCTATGGTAAGACCTAGGATCTCCCCCCTCCGTCCATATCTAGGAAGGTGAACATCCAAACTGGCTAGGCTCCCACAAAGTCATCACATTACGTAGGATCAAACCCCCGTGCCATTGTCCTTTGCGTCTCATCAGCCCTCATTGTTCACCATGTTCAGAGGGTCCAGTTTTATCCCATGCTTCCTCAGTCACAGTCCAGCTGGTCTTGGTGAGCTCTCAATAGATCAGCTCCACTGTCTCAGTGGGTGGGTGCATCCCTCATGGTCCCAATTTCTTTGCTCATGTTCTCCCTCCTTCTGCTCCTCATTGGGACCTTGGGAGCTCAGTCCAGTGCTCCAGTGTGGGTCTCTGTCTCTATCTCCATCCATCACCAGATGAAGGTTCTATGATGATATGCAAGATATTCGTCAGTATTGCTCTAGGATAGGGTCATTTCAGGTTCCCTATCCTCAACTGCCCAAGGAACTAACTGGGGACCTCAGCTTGGGCACCTGGGAGCCCCTCTAGGGTCAGGTCTCTTGCCAACCCTAAAGTGGCTCCCTTAACTAAGAATTGTGGTTCCGTGCTCCCCTGTCCAACCTTCCTTTATCCCAATCCTCCTGTTTTCCCAAGGCCCGACCTCCTTCCCTTCTAACTTTTCTCTCCCCATCTCCCCTTACCCCCATCCCACCCCACCCCCAAGATCCCAATTTTCTCCCTGGCAATTTTGTATACTTCCCTTAGCCAAGAGGATAACTATATGTTTTTCCTTGGGTTCCCCTTCTTACTTAGCTTCTTTAGATTCACCTATTGTAGACTCCGTGACCCTTATTTATGGCTAGAAACCAATTATGAGTGAGTACATCCCATGTTCATCTTTTTGGGTCTGGGATACCTCACTCAGGATAGTGTTTTCTATTTCCATCCATTTGCATGCAAAATTCGAGAAGTCATTGTTTTTTACCGCAGCGTAGTACTCTAATGTGTAGATATTCCATACTTTCTTCATCCATTCAGGAAGACATTTTCTATTCTCAGGAGCACTGATCAGTTATCTCTGCTCTGCGGTGTGCCCTTTATGATCTCTGAGGATGTTAAAATGAGGCAGAGGTCAAGGGATTAGAGCAGCTCATTAGTTTTCCAATGAGAAACCCTGAACAGTCTTTGAAGGGTGTAGGTAGCCCTTCATTTCTCTTCTTGGGTTTCTTACTGCCACCAAGTAAACAGCTTTCACAGCCACACAATTCCACCATCATGCTCTGGCTCACCACTAGTCTGGAGAAAAGATGGAGCTAGACAATTGTGAGTCAAAACCTATGAGTGCCGAGGCAAAATGGATTTTTCTTCTTTTAAAGAATTTCTCTCAGGTGTTGTCTCAATGACTAAACGTTTCGACTAAACCCCTGCCCATTGCATGTCTAATTGGGTGACATGTAAAATAGGGAACACTCCAATACCGTTTACAGATAATTAAGATGAAGGGTAGGGACAAAACCAAGGGACAGTGGTTCTGTCAGGAGGGTTCTAGCTTCTAAATAAAGATGTACAAACCACTAGCATTCAATGTTATTTCCTCAACTGGGGGGTACACAGGCATTTTGTAATTTCTTTTCAAACATTCACACAAAGTATACACGGCTGTCTCCAGTCCTCACACAACATATCTGCTATCGCTTTATAGATTTTCACCCCCTCCCATGATTCCTTTCCAATTTCTCCTTTCTAGGTATAGCCAGAAAGTCCTCTGAGCATTTCACAGGTTGTGAGGGGTTTGTAATGTTCATCAGGCATTGTGAGGTCCTCTTGTAGGATATGTCTTGCTTTCTCTGACTCTGCACTATTGTCTCATTCGTCAGTTGCCCTCAGCTTTTTTAGATAGCTATATGGATTTTTTTCCCCCAAGAACTCAGTTTATCCAGAATACCCTGCCATTTTCCACCACTGTGCCTTTCCTTGTGTTCTACACAATGCTAGAGAATACACTTCTCTGCTTGTGCTATATCCATGGTTCCACTGTGGATCCTGGCAAGCTGAGGCTACACACCCCAAGTACCAGTGACCAGAATCTCTGGCATGTCTGAAACTTTAGGCTTTGTCAATGGGCTCAGTGTGCTTACACAGCGGACTCTGTTCTTTTCAAGAAAGGATTAACAATAATCTCTGTGAGCATCATGCAAACAGATTTTCAGTTTTTGCATTTATTAGTTTTCTTAGTATATCTGGAGATGTCTGGGAAGCAGGGACAGTTTAGACTCTACTTTCAATTCCTAATCTGTATAAGGGTGAGGAAACAGACAACTGTACTCAGTGTACACAGTGGTCTTGTGTCCCATTAACTTTCTTTATAAATTAGGGAATGGAAAGATAGATATATTGCTATGTCCAAACATCTGTTTTAAGGGCTGAAGATGTGACTTATTGATAGAATATTTGTGTGTAATGTGTAAGAGCTTGGACTTGGTATCTAGTACAGCAAAGAGAAATTAAAGTATTTTAGTCTTGAAAGGAGAAATGAGGGCAGGGTCAGATTTCCCCACAAATGCCCTGTTTTTCTGGCAGGGAATGATGAATTACACTCAAATTATGTGTTGCTACTTTGGACGAATTCAGAATGCTATGTTTACAGTAGTCCTTAGTGTCTACTATTAGACTCTTAAAATTGGATAATGGATTGATGGATTTGGAAACAAATGCATGTTGATAAAACTAGTCTGGGGTTATTGAAGTTTTGAAGTAAAAGATGTTTGGAAGAATTTTATGCTTCCTGATTTGTTATGAATGTGTGAGATGCTGCTATTAGATATTTACTGCTTAGTCTTAGACATTATTAACTTCAAATAAGATATAGTTTCATTGGAATAGCGAAGCTCTCCTAACATTGCCTTATTTGAGTTCTCTAAATGGAAAACAAAGGATGAAAACATTCTCAAAAAAGTAGCTGTCAGGAAAAAAGAGAACGCGACAGTGTTTTTAGAAGCTTGTAAGTGTGTTTGAAATGAGTTTTGACATGTCGTAGAAAATGAAGGAAGATAATTGTGTGCCTAATGATATATCTTTCTATTCATGAGGGTGCCAAGCTTTATAACCAAAAAATAACAAAAACAAACAACAAAAAGATTAGTTAAGGGCCTAGGTTCACGCTTGGTTATTTAGTTTCTTGATCAATTTTGCAGTGCTAGGAAAAATGCTTAATGAAATAATTGAGTCAAAGAATTGCTTACTATATGCTAACTACAAAAACCACATACTTGATATAAACATCAAAGTAAACAAAGAAAAGACAATTGAAATGATGGGGTTCTAGCACGAACACCGAGCACCTGTCTGCTAACATACACAGAACCAGCCCCACTGTTCCAAGTTTCTCTGGTGGAGATCATTGTTGCATTTATCTGAGTCATTATTACTGAATTTCATGAAAAGATATTTTCAAAATTATAGAACGTGTTACCTTTTCACAAATGGCCAGAGTTCTTGCTATTCACACTGTCAGACCTGACATTTGGCTCCCATGATACACAAAGTTCAAGACGACAGGGAAAACGTTTTCTGGGAACTATCGCTCATTCCTGCTGCTGATGAATTGTCATGCCCTTCTGAGAACATAACCCATCAGTCCTCTGAAACGGAGCGTCAGATAACTAAGTCAGCTGATTCTCCAGCAGATAAATGGTGAACTTCACCAAAGCTATCTGCCCACAAGTCTTCTGAGACGAAAACAGCCAAGTCTCAGATAACGAGGAAACTTGATGACTTTTAGCCCAGTCATGGTTTTCCTTGGCCCACACATAGACAATGGTGATTTCTGGGTCTTTATAAGCACTTTATTTGCATATCTCATCTTTAGTACCCCATGCTGAGACCACAGAAATTGCTAGAGAATTCATGATGCCAGACACACAGTATATATTCAATAAATATTAGAGGGGCCAAGGAGAGTGAGAACTAGTCTTTGATATGAGCAATTGGACTTTGATAGCACTCTTGCCTTGGTTATCCTCCCACAGAGTGTTCTATACATGTCGAGTCCAGTTAATTGTTACAGGAATATAGTCCTCCTAAAGCATAAAGTTCATTATGCTGATTTTACTATCTTCCCATTCTTATTGTGGCTCACTAACATCGGAAAGACACACTAAAATAAGCTAAGGATGTGAAAGAGATGTTGATAACAAATGCAGATTAGACCATAGCTAGTCACTGACAAAGTAGCCTGGGGATGGAATAATGTTAGGTGATGTGTAGAGATTAACCTTTCTAGACTTCTCTAGACTAGAATATGGCAGGTTTGTTTTTTTTTTTTCCTTTTGTAAGGAAGGCACTGTTTTGATGTTATAAAATGATCATGTGGTAGGAAGCCTGGTAAAGTGACTTAAGACATTTTTAGTCACCTTCAAGGTAGCATGCATCCATCCAGAGTCTTGTGGAAGTGGGCTTCAGGGAATGTGCTATTTTGATTTTCTTATCTAGGCTGATGATGTTGATGATAGTAATAATGATATAAGCAGTAAGAAGGATTGATATTTATAGAGAGTTTACAACCTGTGGGGATCCCTGATAATTTCTTGACATCTAGTATTTTTTTTTTTAATTTAATGCCTACAACAATCAACCTGTCAGATAACTGCTTATTACAATGAGGAAGCTGTGGCTTAGAGTTAAGTAAACTGCCCAAGGCCACAGAGCTAGCTAACCGTGCAGATCTGCAGTGGATTCTGGAAGTAGTTTATGCTGGTGTAGATCACTCAAAGCAGAAAGACTGACAGTGATTTTAGGATTGAAATGGATGCAATGTAAACATAACAGACAAATAACTGCAATTCATATTTTATTCCACATGTGTTTTGTTTTCATGGCTTTCAACCCTTTTGAACAAGGGTCTGCAAGCTATGGCCTCTGACTCAAATTTTACCTACCATCCGTTTTTATATGGGTTGTGAGCTAAGAATGATTTTTGCATTTTTAAATGATTGAAAAAATTTTTCCAATGGTGTTTTGTAGGCATGTGAAAACAAAATGAGCTTCAAACCCCACTGTCAAGAAATAGGTCTTAATAGAACAGTGTTCAGGTATTATCTCCAGTTGTCCTAGGCCTACAGGGGTAGAGTTGTATATCTGTGGGAGGAATTCCGTGGTGGACAACGCTGAAACATGTAGTGCATGGTTCTTTACCTCCAGGAGCCAAGGGTGAAGGTTTTGGGACATAGATGTTGGAAGATCAATAGTTCAAGTTTATTCTTGGCTATATCAGCTCTCTTGTTTCACAATGGCAATGGGTTTTCGATCCTACTGCACGTACTGGCTTTGGGGGAGCCTAGGCAGTTTGGATGCTCACCTTACTAGACCTGGATGGAGGTGGGCGGTCCTTGGGCTTCCCACAGGTCAGGGAACCCTGATTGCTCTTCGAGCTGATGAGGGAGGGGGACTTGATTGGGGGAGGGGAAGGGAAATGGGAGGCGGTGGCGGGGAGGAGGCAGAAATCCTTAATAAATAAATAAATTTAAAAAATAAAAAAAAAGAACCCAAGAAGCAAAAAGCATGAAAGTAAAAAAGATAGAGAAAAATCAAAATCATGACAGCTTTTGCTCTTGCTTTTCTGCAGTAAAGTGCTGAGAAGTAAAGCTTTGAAGGCTGATGAGACATGTGCATTTTGTCTTCCTCACTTTTATATATGCTTGGAAAGGGTTACTGAACCTTTATGTACCTTAGTTTCCACATCTGAACCATGGTGACAATGGTATCAACCTCAAAGAACTGTAGTAAAGGATGCTAATCTATCAAGAACAATGCTTGGCATGTGGCTAGTGCTATCCCCATCCTTATCATGCTTAATTTTTATGTGATAGGTACTAATCACTCTTGTAAACATCTTGTAGCTCCTTCATGGATTAGTTCAGTTAGAGAAGGTGAGTCTCTTCTTGACCTACATCTCCTCTTCCCTTATCAGAACTGGACTCGTTTCCTTGGCTCCTCTTGCCTTAGGTCAACAAGGCACTGACAGCTCATCCACACACCCATCTTCTCAAGTACAGCTGGTTCTGTCTTCACTGTCATTGGCCTTGGGCTCCCTTGGCTGGTGTAACTGCATGGGTGGGTGTGGGAAAACCCTGTGGACTTGGGAACTGAGGCAAGACATGAAAGCTCACAAGGATTACTGGGGTAGAAAGATGGCATTGGAGCCAATGGGTGTTTTAGAAGTGAGTGGGATGAAGAGTTGCTTCTATGAAGTGACTTTAAGAAACTTGCTTTGCATCCTATCATGTCAGCCCCATGAAAAAGGATTTGTGACTTCAGTGTGTGATGGGTATACATGTGGGGTGGGGGAAATGGGCAGTGGGGAAAATGGAGAAACAGACAATAAAATCTAGCTGTGTTTTCCTAGCATGCCAGAGGCCAACTCCTGCCAATGACATCATAGTGCGGTAGGAAGAGACGCTGGGTTGTGATGGGTGCTGGTATCAATTGTTTTCTTTCAAGAGCCCTGAGATGGGTGTCTTTCTAGAACAATATGGATCTGGATCTCACTTAAGAGGGGTGAGGATTTTATGAGACTAAAGACTTTAGAGAAGTAATGAATTAGTCACAATAATGAGATCATTTAAGATCCCAAGCAGTAATGAAATTTTCTGTTTTATCACTCAAAACCCATTACTCATCTGTCGCTTGGTTTGTTCTGCCTTCTTTCTCCTGCCTCTTGTGTATCTGTCTTTGAATGGTCAATGCAATTGAGAATCCTAAGTTTACAGGTCATAGCTCCTGACTCCATGACTCATCTCAAATACAACTTTGAACTTCTGTAATTTCAAGGTCATCTTTCTTTAGCCATGGAGGAGAGAAGAAGATGTATGAAGAGGTTATTGTGATTAAATGTGTGGATTCCAGGCTCACACCTACTTTATTCAATTCATATCTCCCTGATCTCGAGTCAATACATCTTTGTTTTTGTGTCTCAGGCTCCACATCTGTACAAAAGAAATGAGGAGTTGCTCTCCAAAGGCTATTGAGAAGATTGAACGAGCTACTTGGCTTAGCCTGTTAACAACAGTGGCCACTGTTATCGGCTTGTTGGTTTGGGTTGCCATGATCACTGTCCAAGGAGATGTTGCGGCTGTGTATACTATTATAATGAGTCCCCATAATTGGCCTAAGAGAGAGGTATTATACTCCCTACTAGATGGAGTTTGATTAACTTGCTTAATATCATGAGGCAAAGTGACAGGGCATGGATGCCATCCAGGCCCATTAACTGCAGATCCCATGCACTTTCAATTCTCAGATTCATTGATTCTATACTCATACTACACATAATCATGTAAATTAAGTGACTTTTGCATACTTAATAAGGTAGCACTCTACACTTGAATAGTTTCTTGTGAAATTATTTTTTTACATCCATCTTCTTTAGGAATCAAATGTGCAGGCTCCAGCACTCCCTTAAGACTAGTTTTAAAGGAAACCACTTTGCTTCCAGCTAGACACCTAGCAGGAAAGCACAGACATTTTGGTTCTTATCTCATTCTGTGGGTGCCATGCCAGGGAACCTTAGATGATCTTGTAACTCAGAGTAAGTATGCAATGCTGGGATGTGGGATTGTGTGCTGGTAGAGACAGGAGTAAGAAAATAGAATTAGTTGTTACCAGAGGGAAAAGTTGAGCTGGGTGGAGGCTCAGAATGATTCACTTGGTCTTTGACTGAGGTGACTTAATGAGTTTTTGCAACGCCTTCTGATAAACGTTTGGTTCAGGAGATTGTGTTTTGCCCAGGGAGTAACCATCCCACCTCTTCATTATGATTTAGAAGCAGTGAAGCCATTTTGTAAAACAGTGATTCAAAGATAGAAAAAGAGAGGGCTGGAGGGATGGCTCAGTGGTTAAGAGCACTGACTGCTCTACCAGAGGACCAGGGTTCAATCCTCAGCATCCACATAATTGCTAACAACTGTAACTCCAAGATCTAACACTCTAACACAGACATATATGCATGAAAAACACCAATACGCATAACACAAAGATAAATAAATCCTAAAAGAGATGGACGTATACAGGAGAGCAGCTCACCTTGATAGGGTTTAGAGTTCCACATGACATGCATGGGCTTTACATGATGAATCTATCCAAGAATAAAATGGTATATTTAAAGATACCAGAAGCTAAACTGTCCTAAAAATAAGACAAGGCAGATCAAAATCACAGGGAAATAGATGGATCTGGGGAGACAGACTCTGATAGACTCTGATAGAAAATGATCTAAAAAAGGCAATTGCCAATAATGGGATGACTTTTCATGAACATAATAGGTTCAATAATCATGTTTAAATTCCTAACAGAACTTTTAAAGAGACTTATTATCTAAAAAAATTCTTTTTTTGTGTGTGTGTGTGTATTGTTGTGGGAGTATATGCATGTTTATGTGTATGTACATGGAGGCTAAGGTACCAAACTGTCCTTCCCCATGGGAGGTGCTGGAATTAGAGGCAGTTTTTGAGGAACCTGGGAGTTGAAGTTGGGTTTTCTGCAAGAGCAGCAAGTGTTCTTCATTGCTGAGCCATCACTCTAGACCCTTAAGGGGACTTTTGAAATAATTTTTGCCTTGTAGTATTTGTTACCATTTGCTTAATATACATTGTATAGGAGATGACACCTGGTATTGATTTTAAAACTGTTCTTCTTTTTGTATTTAATTTTATTTGATGAATGCTCTTTAAAAACCAAAGCAAGATAGTTCCATCTGTTGGATGTGACTTTCCAGGGCAAAGCAATGAAGGAGACTAAGTGGTTGAGTGTTTTATAAAAAAAACAAATGAAAAGGGACAACCACTTATAGTGGCTGAAAGCTCCAAGAGAGTCTAGACATTAGCAGAATGCCAAGAATCAGGTGAGGATAGGGTTCTACACTGCATCTTATGCTTCTTCCTGGGAGCTCTACACCATAATCAAGGTAGGATGAACAACCTAAAAAAGCCTTTGGGGTGTCTCCAGGCCTTTGTTCTCTCTGCATACAACATGTCTGCTTATATCGTGTATCCCCATTTTCCCACACTTAAGAAATTTCCATTCTGCCTTATTAACAGTATGCAGACCCAGACTCTTCCAAAAAGTTTCTCTTTTGACAATGATTGCAATTTTACGGATCCATACAATGTATAGTGATCATATTCACCCCTCATCTTCTTCTCTGATCCCACATCCATTTATGCTGACTCCATTCTTCTTTTTAAGTAACACCCAATGTCATCATGTCTTTGGTTCAAGTCTTGTCTAGGGAGCCACGGCTGTTGTCTGTTCTTGATTCCAAGAGTCATGCCATATCCGGAAGACAGCATCTCACAGTGTGCCCACATCTTCTGGCTCTTGCAATTCTTCTATCCCTGGTGTCCCCTGGGCCCTGGAGGGACTGATCACCTACTCAACACTCACTTAATCCTCATCTGTTTCTGGATACAAATATACACTTCTAGAAAGTAATTTAACTTATTGTTAGCAGAATTTAGGAGTACGTAGCTCCCCCAGGGTTTGTGACTTCCCGACCCACAAGTTTTTGACCAGATTTACAGTACCAGACATTGCTTTTCTGGAGAAGCCCATTTGGGTTCCCAGTATGCAGGTCAGGGTGATCTGCCTGTGCCCTCGCCTGAGCAACAGCATTCACATCCGCACATCTCAGCACACATGCACACATAATCCAAAAGTAGTCACAGAAATAAATCAGATTCAAAGAAACTGGAGATTGGAATTTAAAATGAACAAACAAAAAACCCAACCATTTAAGAATGAGTAGGGGTAAGAAAAGACTTTTTAAGAGATACAGAGGCAAATTATGAACTCAGAGGAGTCATTTATGTGAAAGTAGAGTTCCTGGAACCACAGGGAGGCGGTGCTTCTGGAATGCTGCTTTCTATCCATCTAGAAGGCAGAATTTGAATGACATCTGAAGAATGATTTGGAAGTGGCAGTGGTCTTCTTAGAGCTAAGCCCAAAGCTGCCAGGTAGAGCAAGAAGGCATCTTGTTCTGGTGTTGTCATTAATTTTACCATTACCTCTTCATTGCTTCAGACACTGTTAGGGGTTGGTAGTAATCTGGTACATATCATTATTTTAAAGGAATCCAAACATACCTGAGGATCACCAGTAGGCATTTCCTTCAGAGCTTATCACGAAGTTTAAATGGGATGTCTAAAGATTATGTTAATTTTGTCAAAAGTATATATGTTTCTCTCTGTGTGTGCTTTTCTCTGTGTGTGTGTATGTGTAATGTATGTGTATGTGTGTATGTTGTGTATGTGTTTGAGTGTGTGTGGGGTGTGATGTGTGTCTATGTGTGTGTGTGCATTCACATGTAAATGTGTACATATAGAAGCCAGATACCGACCTCAGCTATCAGTCCTCAGGCTCGATCCATCTCGTTTTTTGAGTTGAGGGTCTTTCACTGGCCTGGAACTTGTCAAGTCGGCTATAATAGCTGACAAAAGAGGCCCAGGAATTCTCCTGTTTCTGCCTCTCCAGCTCTGGAAGAAAATATAAACAGATGCCACCATACATTTGTTTTTTTTTTTGTTTTGTTTTGTTTTTGTTTTGTCCTGGACATTGAGCTGAACCCAGGTCATGTTTTCATGACAAAACCCCTTACAAAGGTAGCCATCTCCACAGCCCCAAACAGTCATGTTTATAATGTAAAAAATATTGAATAAGCACCTTCTAAAACATTACACTTGGTTATCCTCATAATCTACTGAAATAAGAAGGAAAGTCATTATTTTTCTTTCAGTTTTGCAGGTGACAAAGCTGAAGCTTTAGGAGATTAGCCGATTTATTCAAGACAAATCACTATCTATTAAGTGACCAATTCGAAATCTGTTTCAGGCATCTGGGAAGAAGATGCGTTTAGAGTATTTGCAACTTTCCTAGAGCAGTCTAAATACTTTTTTTTGGACTGAGATGAAAGAATTTAACTTGGCCAACTAAAGAGTCACCTTAGCCAGTATAATGGGCACCAGCCACGAGTAAAGCACCGTGTGAGGCACCAGATAGATACAGAAACAAACGTATGGCATGGTTGAGGACTGAACGTCTCCACAAAGCTTATCAGATATAAGTGAGATTCAAGTGTAATATGGTAATACTTGAAAAGTGAGCACGCTAATCCCAGAGAGAGCATGATGCAAAGAGAGGGAACTGCTGGGGGAGGCTTGGAGAAGGCGAGTTGTTTGCAAAATATCCATAGAGAAAGTACACCTTGAATGCAGCTGCGGAAATGCTCAGGGAAGACGATGAATACACATCAGACAACCACATAGAGAACATGGTGAGGAGAAGTGAGGGTAAAGTAGGGTCAGCTCACCCTTACTCTTCTATCGGCTGGAAAGTTCTCCATACAGCAGTGCCATAACGAAATTTCTTCGCAGGTCAAGTGGTCGGTTATGGCAGAAGCTTGGACTGCCAGCCTAGGAGTGTTAGCTACTGTGTGTGTGTGTGTGTGTGTGTGTGTGTGTGTGTGTGTGTGCGTGCATGCACTCACTCATGCATAACTCTCAGTATGGAGGTCAGAGTTCAACCTTGTATACTGTTCCTCCTCAAAGATCATCCACCTTGTTTCCTTGAAACATGTTTGCACACTGGTCTGGAACTTACTGCTGTAGCTGGGTTGCATAGCCTGCAAGCCCCAGGAGGCCTGTCTCCACCCCCCCATGCCCCCTCCCTCTCCTTTTTCCTTTTTCTTAGTAACGTGGGTTCCCAGTAGTGAACCCAGATCCTGGTGCTTACAAGGCGATCGCTTCACCGACTGGAGCTGTTTCCCTAGGCTATTTTTTCTTCTACCTAAATTATTTTATTAAGCTAGTTTCTTTAAAATCAGATGGTTAATTCAGAGAAAGGTTTCCCAAACTTCACATCCCTTTCTGATTGATTGTGTTTGGACAACTGATCCATTTTCATTCTGTTTTCTAACGACAGGTATCAATAACTTCAATAATGAAAGCTTAGGCAGAAGGCATGCATCGTTTTTGCCCAAAACACTAAGGTTTTCATAGATCAGTCAGCGAAGGCCCATTGATAAGGGTTTTTCTGCTGAAGGAGACACCCCCTCAGGCTAATCTTGGGACTTTCCTGAGAATCTCCCCAAGGTTGCCTCTCTTTATGTCACTGGATTGAGGTCTAACTTTGAAAAAGACTTTTTTTTTTTTCCAAAAAAGGAGAAGCAAATGTCAAGTCAACAAAGTCAGAAAGAGGGCTGAGTTGTAGGCATTTTTAGAAGATGATCACTTCTGACATTTAACGTCACTTGTTCGAACACACACATACACGCACGCATGTGCGAACACGCATTCAGTATTACGGAAGTTAAAATTGAGGCTATTTTAAATTTTATCAAAACCACTATCAGGAAAAGATGACAAAAGTACTGTATGCTTACGGGTAGCTCTGGTCCCTGCTAATGTTTGGCAGATTCTATAGCCAGTAGACAACTCTATGTTATCTGCTTGAGAGAGCAGTGATACTATAATGCTGGAGGTAGCAAGCACAGTGAAGAGAGACTAAAAGGCTCTGCAGTTAGTTGCATAGAGTTGTGTAATGTTTAAGGTGTGCCCAAAGCTTCTCATTAGCATGAGCGTGTTCCCAGGACTGAAAAAGAAACATGTCATCTACCCTTGTTTGGATGCTGTATGTATCGGGAAATGGGTTTCCTGGACTCATAGAAGCCCCGTGGTTCCTCTCAAAGGATGCCTCCCAGCCTATCAATGATTTCACAATCGTAAGATGGAAGTTTAAAGTTAGGTACAAGTTTTGCCAATGCCTTGAGTTATAGATGCACTTTTCTAGTCAAATAGCTGATCCCCTGAGTTTGAGGAAGAGGTAATCTCCATTTCTACAATATATAGGGACCCTTCAGAAAGACAGGCTTTACCATCCCCTCCCCCCACACGATGAAGTAGAACTTAACTTTGTGTACAATTTGCAAGACTATCACTTGAAAACACGATTTTATTATGGTTTTAGAAAATCTCTTTTAAAGATGTATCTGAGTTTCTAGGGAGACGACTCCATGGGTGAAGGATTTACTGTGCAAGCAGGAGGACCCAAATTGAGATCCCAACACCCAAATAAAAGCTTGGTGCAGTGGTGTGTGTCTAGATCCCCAGCACAGAGGGGTAGAGACAGGCATATGGGCTTGAGAAGTTTGGTGATACTGTTGTTGGAGGCGTTTGTGCCTGCATATCCCAATAGTAGAGCTATCGAGGTACAATCAGACTGTACATGTTGTATAAAACCAAACTAAACTAAAGCAAAGACTACAACAAGGCACATCTTGCATCAGGTGTGCTACCCCAGTTCAGCACTAATCTTCAGTGAGTCACCAATAGGCACCTATTTGAGTGGTGTCACAGGGATTCAAACACAATTTTCTAATTTCTAGTCTTATGTTTTTTAAACCTTCCTGTCATGTTCCCAATTTTATTTCATGTATTTATTTTCTGCCAAAATTTCTTTTCTTCTTGGGGTCACTAAGTCTCTCTGTCTGTTAGGGACCTGGATGAGGAAAGGAGAATATGGATAAGAAGGGGTAATGAGGCATGAATTCAGTCAAAGTATGTTAGCTACATGGGTGGACACGGTAGAAAGAAATCATACATTACCACACAATTAATATAGACTGATAAGAAGTCTATCATGTCCCAAACTGGTGTAAGAAAACTTGGCTTTACAAGAGTGCCCTTCACTTTCCTTACACCTCATATAAAGTGTTGGAAGACAGCAGTGCTTGGTTCTCAGTCATGAAAAGTGAGGAACACAATTGTGGGGGGAAAGCATTTGCCTGATCTCTTTACAGTTTTTACCCCCAATCATCACTGGAAACCAATGTTTTGGTTGAGGGACCCAGAGGCAGCATCAAGACAGAAGCACCATGAATGAACTCAGTCATGGTTTACTTATACTAACTCTGCTACTCTTCAGCCAAGAAACCTAAGTATCTATGCACCTAGCCATCACCGGCATGACTACAGAAGGAGCAGATACTGCATTGCCATGGTTGGAGCCTATTCTTCATCTGAGATAGAGAATGGTGGAAAGGGAAACCTGGAAGATAGTTTAGTTGGCCAAAGACTTGTCACCTAAACCCAAGGACCCAAGTTTGGATTCCTGTCACCCACGTAAAAGTCAGTAGCCTGCATATGTAACCATAATACTAGGACAAGAGACAGGCTGGTCGTGGATCGTTGTTGGCCGGTCAAACTTTCCAAACTGGGAAGCTCTGGGTTCTCTGGGCTATCCTGTCTCATAAAATAAGATGCAGAGTAGTAGAAGTACCTGATGGTGACTGCTGGCCTCTACATGTACTCATGGGTGAGTGTATCCACATATGTTCATATGCACACATGCATACATCATAACACATACAACCTATATACACACCCATGTACATACACACAGAAACAGACATGTTAAAAATACAGACATCTCTGTGTCTCATGTGATTGGTTTAAGAGTAGACTTCAGATAGGAGTAGACACAACAGATAAGAGGACCTCTTAGACTATAGACATAAAGCAGAGTCTGCTCATCATGTTCTGCTGAACAAAGATTAAGCAAGCTTGTAGCGCCAGCTGCCACTGGCAGCCACCTAATGACCGTCAGGTAACAGACCTAAAGGGGAACTCAGTGCCTGTAGGGACAGGCCTCGAAGAACAAAGAGGACTGTGAGGTGAGAGCCCTCTCTTTTCCACATTTGCTCTTCTATAAAACCGAACTTTCCCTTTTATTCCACCCACTTTGTGGTGAACTACCAAAACCCATCACGGCGCGTATTCTACGAGTGCCGGGAGAGTTTGAAGAAAGGAAGTTCACCTTTCTTTCCTCTTAGCATTCCACTGGCAATTACATTAATACTAATAAAAACCCCAGAGTGGAGCTGGAGAGATTGCTCGGAGATTAAAGCACAGAGACCAGCATGAGAACTGCAGTTCACATCCCTAGTATCTATGTAAAGGTTGGGTGGGAATCGCATCCTGCCTGTACTTCTAAGTCTCTAAAGACAATGACAGGGCATACCTGTAGCTGGATGGCTACTAAGATTAGTCTTGATTGGTGAGCTCTGGATTCAATTGAGAGATCTTGCCTCAAAGAACAGGGCTAGGGAGTGATGGAAGAAGATTCCTGGCTTTAACCTTGAAGCTCCAAATGCAAGTTCATGCATGTGCACATGCGCCACACCATTGTTGCAGCCCACACATGCAAATATGAATATATGGATATGTATCCACTACACAGGTATTTAAAAATCTGCCAGGAGAGCAAAACACAGGTCGTGTGGGTGGAAAACCAAATTTCAGTTCTGACCTTCATGCCATAAACATGGCATTGAGCCCAAGCTTCCATTTTCCTCATTTGAAAGGTAATAATAACTCTCACCCCACCTACTGTATAGTGATTTCCTTAAGGTTAACATAGATAGCGTGTGTGAAACTGCCTTGAAGACTCAGCTCAGTTTAATGTGTTTTAGGTATTAGCTATATACTTCGATGAACCAGGTTCTTTAAAAACGTTTATGCCTAAATTCTTCTAGCAAATTCCCCAGGTAAATCCCAGTGTCCCCAAATGCAGGTGAGAGAAACTGGTTTAAGAAAGTCGGAAAAATGTTCATAAAACCCTTGTATAATAATAAATGATGGGAAAGAAACTCTCCCTACATTTGTCTGATAGAAAGCCAGTTATGAAACCTGTGTTAGTCTTTTTATTTGTATTTATTTATTTACTTATTTATTTATGTATGTCCCCAAAACAAACACCCGAGATAAGCAACTGAGAAGAAAGAAGATTTTGTCTTCTATTTCAGCATCTTCGGGTCATGCGTCGGCGCTCTGGTCAGACACAGCCTGATGGCTGCAGAGTTGGTGGTGCTCACTGCATAGCAACCATGGACCATGGAGTGAGGCGAAGAGCAAGGGACAAAGGGAAGATGGAAGGGGGGAGGTAGAAAGAGGGAAGGGGCTGTGTGTTTACAGAGCACATCCTAGGTAATCTGCTTCCTCTTACTTGATTCCACCCTCTGCTTTTTGCCACTTCCAATAACACCTCCATATTAAGAATGTTTCATGAGAGTTTAAGCTGTTGTTTAAGCCAGATTTTTTTCATTTACTTTCCCCAAACCCAAAAGCATGCCACCAAGTGACTCCCTGCTACATACATGAACCCATAGAGGGCATTTGATGTTCAAACCATACTAGCTAAGTAAAGTGACTATTTATGTTTGAGAAGACATTCAAAATTCTAACTGCCATTATAATAACCTAGGACTTGAAATTACGTCGGCATTTCTTCTCTCCCTAGACTGCGCTCTGAGCCCATTCTCTCATTTATTCTCTTTGGTGGCCCCGGGAAGCGAGACATTAGAATCCACACTCTAGTGTGAGAAAGGGATGCACAGAAGTCTTTGCATCGATGTCTTATCAGTTCAATGTCCTATCAAGTAGCTGAGTTAGGATTTGAACCGCATTTCATCCAGGTCTGCTTGAGCCCATTTTCTTCAGGGTTAGATTTGGAAAGAGGTCACTGATGTCGAGGTGTGGCATGAATGTGGCAGGAGTTTGATATCAAATTCCCATAAGAAGGCTTTGTCACACAGGCAGCACTTGCTATCTGGTTTGCTGTCTTCCTGCCCTATGCCTGCTTCCTTCTTGGGAGACCAGAGCATTCTACACAGTCCTCCTACATATTGTAGTGTGCCAAAGAGGCCAGGTCAGGAGAGACAGGAGGGCATCTCCTCCAACCAGAGGCTTAAACAGCAGTCAGTGCCATTTGCCCTTAGGGAATATGATCGGAACACTGACAATCCTGAGCCTATAAAAAGCTCACAGTGTTTGATAGAAGTTATTTTACTCTTGGCCACTGCCTTGAGCAGTGTGCTCAATGTAATTAAAATTGTTTTAATGGCTTGGAGTCACGATGGTGTGCGTAGACTTTACATCGTGGTAGCAATTGCTTATTCTCTCATCCCCTAATCTCAGGCTGCAAATGCTCTTGTCTGCCAGGTGTTTTTCTTCCAGTATTCTTTTTCCTTCCTAATTTGGACATCTAATTTTCTGTGGCCTAATACATCAGATAAACATAACTGTTCGAGCTGCATGCAAAATAAGAACCCATCAGACCATTAGTGGGGTGGGTAGGGGTTGGTAAATAAGATTTGAGGCTGGAGAGATTTTTGGGTGCTCGAGTTATAAGCTGCATTCCAGGTGATGGAGACTTTCCAATGAGAAAACCCATTAGGTCACCTGGTAAGCTTCTCTAGTTGTACGTGAGGACAGAAGTGTGACTCAGAGTTAATAACAATGGCTGATATTTATTGAGCACTTATGATACCTCAAACAATACTTCTTACACATTATCTCTCTCGCTTTTCACCACACATCTATGAACTAGAAACTATCCTTGCTCTTGTTTTAAAGATGAGGAGACTGAGGTGTGAAAAAGTTAGGCAATGGGCCTGATGTTACAGAGCTACTTGATGGTTGAGAAACAGTTCACATCAACACTAACTATTGTAGCTGACTAAAGAAACTTGCCTGGAGCCAGTCAAGAAGTCAGTGAAAGGTAAAGATGAGAATTCAGGTCATGAGATTATCAGATTGCCAATTTAGGCATGGCAACCAGTATCCTGATGTCTGAATCCAGTGTCACTACACACACACACAGACACACACACACACACACACACACACACACACACTACACACACACATGCATGCATGCCCACAGACATACACAAAGACAAATTCACTCAGAAACATATACATAGACACACACAGATACACGCACATACAACCATTTGTATCACAGACTCTTTCAGAGTTATCTTTCAAACCACTTATATTTTCCCTTCTCTTTTCTTCACAGCACCATTGACAATCTTTAATGTTAGTGGATTTGGGCTCGTATAGGAATTTGGGCTATTAGGATTCATTCCTGTCTTTGATGGAATTGTCATGAAGACAATTGAATAGTGACTTCATAGAAGGAAAGTATCTGGACACCTGACTCTGAGTCTTCATTTCATAAGGAGAGACCTAAATCAGTAAGTAATCTTTTAGTTTTATTTTTTAATAATTATATGTATGTCTACAGTATATTGTTATCATATGCAGCACTGCTACCCTGTCTTATTCCTCTCCTATTCCTGTTAATTCCTTTCTTTCCATTTAGTTGCCCTTCCACCTTCATGTTGTTTTTTGTGTGTATGTGTGTGTGTGTCCAAGTGTTGAACACACCTGCTTTGTTTGTGGTAGCACAAACATGAAATATCCTGATGAAGCTCGTCACAGCACTCCTCTGCACCCTCACTTTTATGGTCTTTCTGTCCCTGCTTCCAAAATGCCCATCAGACTGTGAAGGGAGGGATAACAGTGTCTTGTTTAGGGCTGAGAATTCAACAATCTCTATCCTCGGTACTTGGTAAGTAATGAGTCTCTGCCATAGCTGTCTCCCTCTGCGTTTGCAAAATCCTCCACCAAGCTACCATATTTGAACACTTATATTTTTAAAATACTTATTTCTTTTATGTATATGAGTAACCTGTCTTCATACACACCAGAAGAGGACACCACATCTCATTGTAGTTGTTTGCCAGCCACCATGTGGGTGCTGGGAATCAAACTCAAGACCTCTAGAAGAGCAGCCAGTGCTCTTAACTGCTGAGCTATTTCTCCATTTCCCATACCTGAACACTTTTAAAGAGGATAATTCTAAATGAAAGTCTATCAGTAGATGTCAGAAATTCAGTGTTTCCCCTTCTCACATCTGTAACTAGCCCTCAATTTGATTTTAAGTCCCCCTTTCCCTTCCCTTTCTCACTTGCCAGAACATGATTATTTGTGCTTGGGGAACTGACTCAGGGCACTCGGGTTGATAATTGATGCATTTTTATAAACCACCTCACTTCATTACCCTTATGGCTAAATGAAACTGTGTTGTGTATATGTACCACATTGTCTTTATATTTTCATCTGTTGAAGGACACCTAGATTGGTTCCAGAACTTGGTTATTATGAACAGTGGCACAATAAATACAGGTATGTGGGTATTTTTGTAGTAAGCCGACTCAATTCATATCTATTTATATATGAAAAAATGTTCTCTTTGGTGCTGGCACAGGAGAAGTCAAGACGTGTGAATTAGAAAAGGTTTGGCATTTATTATTTGTGCTGTAATTAATTTTGCATCAGGTGCATTGATAACACTTGAGGCAGTCTTTCTTACCACCTGTGGAACTCAGAGACCATTGATTGTGTTCCAGAGAAGAGGGACTAACATCTACCTTCTAGAAGTCTTCCAATGCAAGACTGGAAGCCCATTACTTCACATGTTTTGGCTCCCTACTCTCCTTTGTTGGATGGCAAGGGAGTGGAATAAAGAACCAGGAAACAGGAGAGTTGGTAGAAACATGCTACAGTGGTTTCCCATGCAGAGCGGACTAACTGAGTCTTCAATACATTTGGATGCACCTTATCTAATTATAACTCTGCAGCTGGATTGTTCTTCTTTCAGTCAAGGTTTCTATCCAAGTTTCCATCTCTGTATCTGCTCCAACAGATCATTCTCAAATAACTTTCCCCATCATTTGTTAAGTACTTCCTTTGGAACCTGATTATTAACTCTAGGGAGTTCTCGCTTGTGTGTTTGCTATTTCCCAACAGGAATCCTGTTGGGCATATCATTGGTAGCGTTGTGGTTTGTTTGGATGGGTGGGTGGGAACACTCATTTCTGCAGTGAGAAAAGATACTTAAAGCTAGATCTGATAGTGGTGAACATGTATGTGGGGGAATCCAATAAGAGTTATAAATAGTAGCTACTGTCTATTGATCACGGACCACACATCAAACAATGCCACGGCTCTGCATACATCATCTTAATCTTCTTAACTGTGTGGATGAGGAAACCAGGCCTCAGTTTTCTTGAATTTATCACATGAAGCATAATTTCTTTTCAAAGTAAGTTTTAGAGATTGAAAGCTGCATGCATGGGTTCAGATTTTTTTTTTTTTGGAATATAATGTAGATTTTGAAAAAAATGCTTAACCTTATTTTCTTCTGTGATTTTGTTTTTAGAATTGTTTTTTTTTTTTTTTGGTGAGATTACTCAGAATATACTGAGGGCTGCAGATCACAGGTAAGCAATGCTCCTTTGCTATTTCGTGTGGAGCATGGCAAATCAATTACCTTTTCTGTGCCTTAATGGTTCTACTCTGTAAAATGGGGGTAATTATAGCACCAACCTCATTGAATTGTAATGGGGATGAAATGAGCTCACACGGGTAACAATCTTGGAACCAGTCAGTGTATGGTAGGCAATATATCAGTTAATTACAATTATTTTAATTTTTATTCCCACGTTGGTTTCTAGTTTCCTGACACTTTCCTAGAGCATGTCGTTCACAGATGTACGTTTGTGCACATAAATGGTATGCTCTTTTCTGTAAATCTCAGTGGACTGAATGCTGAATCGCAATCAAGGACTTATCCCTTCACTTAATAAAGAAGGACTGCCCACAGGGACCTGTGGTCCTAGTGGGTCCCTCAATCCCAGCGACAGCCGATTAACTAGATTGTTTGGCCGAGCCTGTGAAAGCCGAGATCGAGCAGGAGTGTTCAGGGCCATTTCATTGCTTTTGTTAAATTCGATGAAAGTTGACCAAGCAGTTGCCTGTGGCAATCTAGGTTAGTCAAACTGAGACTTGACTGAGAGGCCCATCATAATAAGCTAACAAGAAAAGCGAGCGAGGCGTTTGAGTGGCAGAGTTGTGTGGGTGGCAGGGCTGTTGTTGAGGGAGCTGATGTTAGAATTTTATTGCACTGTTATTGCAGTTGAGTGAAATAGCCGTGACAAGACAAGACAGAGTCCCGGAACAATACATGCACACTCTTCTCTTTTCTTCTCTTTCTCTTTCTTCTTTTTGTGCTCTCTCTCCCTCCCATCGCATAGCTCTTCTTCCTGTAGCTCTGTTTCTCCTCCCTCTTTTCTTCCCTTCTCTCATCTCTTCCTCTCCTCCCTCCCGTCCTATCTTTCCTATTCTCCCTCTTTCCTTCCGTTCTGGGCTTGCCTTCCTTTCTGCTCTACCTCCGTGCTTTCTCATGGAAAGTCAGGCCTTTCCTTTGGGGACAGACAATGCAGTGACTTTGGTAAGAAGTGGAACATTCCAGCTGACCCCGGGTTAAAGAAATTCTCCTGTCAGCCCCAACTATGAAAAATACACGTTAGACAAATCGTCTGAGCACATTCAATAACGTTAATGCAAGTAACAAGATGAGAACCGCAGAGGGTTGGGGTTGAAATGGCTGCACATGACAGAGCTCACAGAGCAATGCCAAGCCGAGCCCAGTGTGGCCTCCATTAACTGTGTGTTTGTGAATCTGTACCAACTTGTCAGGTTGACTGTTACTGCAATATCAGAGTGGGAGACAAAGAAAGGAGAGTGGAATTATTCCCTGTACACAGAGATTCTGAGACACCGGGCCTCATCTTTCCCTAAAAGTTGGGGAATTTGGCACCTGACACTCTGGCACTGAAGGAATACATCAAGACAAGAAAAAAAAAATTAAAAAAAAGAAAAAGAAAAAAGAAAAAAACTATCAAAATGAAAAGCTCTGTTCATGCTGTTTTTCTACTGCCCCTTTCTCGGATACCATGAACTCAACCCTAAGCCACTTGTACATCAAGACTAGCTGTGGTGCTGTCTGCGCACTGTCCCCGAGTATGAGCTCCATATCTGATTTCTTTCTTTCAGGACCCTGTAATTTTAACTTCTCTCAAATCCGGTATTATGCATGTATTGTTGTATTATTGCTTAAGTTGTATATTAAGTCTCATTCACTCATGGAGACTACGAACCCCTCGAAGGTGGACGACATCTTTTATGAATGCTATCCTGTGACAGCTTTCTACCTATAACAGGTTCACAATCAGTATTTTTCTTTTGATTGTCGGCATGCTTTGTCCCTGCTCCGTGAGGGTCCATAGCCAGTGACTTTAGCATGGGAGTCCCTTTTGCAGGGAACTCTCTGCTTGTTATAACTAGGCCTCCATAAATAAAAGGAGACGGCTCAGAACCTGTTCTAAATCAGCCTCCTCTTTGTCCCAGGAAAGTGACAAGCCAGAACAGAGGTATTCATGAATGGACACATTTCAAGTTTGCTTGCTTCTGAGTTCGGGAGGAATTATACATATTCTTGTCTGTAAATTCTCAATGGAGTTAGCATTGCCTCATTCACATGGGTCTGAGAGGTGAGGCAGGAGGATGAGGCTGGAGGGATCATAAGCCGCGTTCATTGGTGGCTAGGCTCACATCTCGGGAAGCAAGCAAGAGTCAGAAGTAGCTTGAGGTGGACATTTATAGTGACGGACTCTTTCTGGAAGCTGCAAACCCTGTCTAGAGGGGAAGGGGGACAAATGGGTGACAGGTGTATGTCTCCTTTTATTTACCAGTTGGAAATGGAGCTAGCATTCTTCCCTTGACTTCAACCTCTATTTTCCCAGCAATTTTCCAGACTCTCACTTTCAATTTGTAAGCCAGTTGTGAGTGGGAAGTTTCAGTCCTGGCACACAGATAACAAACAAGCAAACAAGCAGGGCTGAACTCCTCACTGGGTTTTCAGGTCATTCACTAACCGGTCCAGGCATCCGATTCCAAAGCAAACATATCGCATATCTATTAGGATCTCCTTGAGTCATTTTAGAGCGAGCATAGATCTGTAGGGCAGATTGCAGGCCAAGCTATTAAGGTTTATGAAGATGAACGTTTCATTATTTTTTTTAACTTCTGTGTTCAGTTTTTCAGAATGGGCATTCTGACTGGTGATGTTTGAGGGAACTAGTTAATGGGGTCACCTGATAGAACTAAACACAGTAGCAGTTACTGCACTGTCCACCAGTGCTCCTGGGGTGCTCACTAATCTTCTTGGAAATGTCTTACACCTCCAATGATCACGGGAGTTTCCTTGGCCTCAGTTTCTTCGGTTACAATAAAGCGATACACATCAATGTGCTTATTAAATATTTAGTTTCATTTCATTAGTAGCACTCCTAAGAGTGATCAGAAGTTTACACAGGAAAATTCTTTGGGAAAAATATTGCCACCTTTATGCACATTTGGTGGAGGTGGGCAGGGGGAAGGGACCGCGAACTCTCAGAGCTATTGCGTCACAGAAACAAACTGTGTGAGCTGACCTACTTAAGTGGATTCTTTTCAAAACTTGTTATGCAAGCAGATGCTCAGGAGGCCTGTATGGCCTCATACTCTCCATAAAAAAAAAAAAAAAAAAACCAAAAAACTTGGTTGTTAATCACTGTGGTGGGTGGTACTGTTGGGCAGTTTTCTTAATCAAAAGGTGAGACAAAACTTATTTTAATTGTTGGATTTATTGGCATCTCCTGACTTTATGATAAGTATTCTTTTCAGTGCAGAAGCAGGGAACTTGAAAACCTCACTGATGTTTTCCCTCTGTGACCGCATCTCACACACAGAAGCTTATCAGACTCCAGGTTTTTATCTTTCCGAGCTCTGCTCTCACAAAGCCCTTCTACATGGACATGTTCTTGCTTAGGGTCATGCCTAGGAGACACATTGCGTTCTCTAGGTTGGCGTGGAGTCTAATGAGATGCCAAGTAGCATTTGGCTCTTGACTAATCGTCAGGTGATTGAATCCCTTTTCTCTGTAATGAGACATTATTTAGTATTTTTGTTTTCCACGTGTGGGGGTTGTTAGCTTTTGTTGGATTTGTTTTGGTGTTCCTACATACTTCTCTGTTTGTACACGTGTGTTTGTGGGTTTTCAAGGTGAACACCAGCTGCTCCTTGATATGCCATCTCTATATGCATCCAGCAGACTTCAGAAAGTCTCCGGAGACAGAGGAGGAGAGCAGTTCCTAAGGCTCCATTATGAAGACTGTTCCTCTAGCCTTCTGCAGTTCTTTATATGTGCAGGAGACTGAACCCAGGACCTTGATTTAGTTAAATGCATCCTTTACTACTCAGCTACACTTCCAGCTAAAATATTCTGCCTGTTCAATATTGAATCTGTTCAAATTGGGCTGGGGTCCTCAGATTTTACTTGTATTTGGAATCTTTGCTTCATCTTAAGAGGATGGAGCTTTCAAAACCAGAGTGCTTAAGCCATGCCTATGGTCACGGTCTTTTCTAGAGGTCCTGGATCTTTGAGACTATAGCAGTACTCAGAAGACATTCAGGGTCCATCAGATTTGAAAGCAGGGCCAGGCAGCAGAGATCAGAGTCAGGGCCTTCTTAGAAATGAATTGAGCACATAAAATTAATGGAGTTGGCCTGAAATTCTTTCACCGGGAGTGAATAGATGGCTCAGTTGGGTAAGTATTGCTTGCGTGAGCATGGAGCCTACATATAGATTTCCACCACCCACCTATAGTTCATGTACAGTGGTGAGCATCTGGGTCATAGCACTGGGCAGCTGAGACAGCTGTAAGCTGGGTGCTCGCTAACTAGTCAGCTTAGTTAAATAATGAGTGAGAGACCTGCCACAAAGAGCTCACTGGAAAAGAAATTGAAGAAGACACCTGACATTAATTTCTGACCTCAACACATGCCCACATAGGAAAGTGTTTCTCCTCTACACATCCTTCACAAGCACACACACTCACACACACACACACACACACACACACACACACACACACACGCACACACGCATGCACACACTTCTGTACCAGGCACGCATGCATGCTTGCATGCATCCCTGCATGCTCGGCCACCACCACTGCCATCACCACCACCTCTTTTGATTAGCAAAACAAATTCCTGTATATAAATTATAAAATTGGGAAAATTCAGTCCTTTTGATTTTTGCAAAGGTGACCTGTGACCATGTTTTTTTTTTCTAAAAATTCTTATTTTTTCTGTGTGTATAAACTTTTTTTCCATATGTGAACCCCATGAGTGCTTGGTACCCTTAAAGGCTAGGAAAGGGTTTTGACTCCTCTAGAACTTGAGTTACATCATTTGGGTGCTGGAAATTGAACCTGCGTCCTTTGAAAGAGCAGTCAGGGCTGTTAACTGTTGAGTTACCTGTCTAGCGCCAGCTACAGACTTTCATAAGGACAGCCATCTGCAGAATCAGAACCCCTGGACATGACAGTGTTGGTTCTCTTTATAATTACGGATGAAACACTCCAACACTGGCTGTTAAAATGACCCAGGTCTGTTAGTTTTCCACTTGCCTCCTGAACCAAATGCTAGTCAGAAGTAGACCCAAGGACCATTTGAAACTTCATATTTCATCTTGTAAACTGCACCTTAGTGTATTTTGAAAAGACCAGATGTTATCTGGAAAACTGACTTCTAGAATTTTCCACTACGTGTGAGCATCTGAATGATTTTGGCCAAGCACAGAAAGGCTTTGCCCTCTTGGGTGACTGGGTGACTGGGTGACTGTGGAACGCTTGTTTTTGACTCTCAGCAGCGATTCATTATGAAATAATGGCGAAGCTTGTTTTTCTTGCCCTGACTTTACCACAGCCAAGCCCACGTGGCTGGAGACTAACCCGACTTCCTCACGGCACAGCAAGGTTTATCGTGTGCATTCTCCCCAGTTTCACCATTTTATTAGACTTTAATAAGCATTTTCTCAGAGCTTGGCAGTTTCTGAATGTTTTAATGTCATTTTTATTAGCAGCTTCTCCAACACACCCGTGGAGTTGCTCCGTGTTCTGTGCTTTTAGGCATGCTATTGTTTTAATGGGTTGTATGTGAGCAAAAGTGCACAGAGGGCAGACAACATTTCTGTGTGCAGCTTCGCTCCTTGCTCTAAACTATAGCAGGAAGACAAAAGCCTTGTCTGCTTATTCATGGTTGCTGTAAACAGTAGAGTGATCCATCACTCTTCAATTTGCTTGTGGTCTACATTTCTTTTTGCTTCTGAAAAAAAAAAACACCTCAAAAAAAACCAGAAGCCTCCTCAAAAATTTAATTAATGGTGAATTTGGAAAAGCCTCTGACTTAGAGGGGAGAATGCATCACTTAAGTATAGCCTGAAATGGGCTAACAACTTAAGAAAAATCAACTACTATGCAATTTTAGTTGGTAATAAATTTCATGTTTTTTCCTGGTTTACTCATATGAAAAATTAGTGTAATGATATAATGGCTTATGTACCTCTTTTTATCACATAAAGGGCATCTAATTTTCTGAAATATAAACTCATGATTAAGATCTGAGAAGCTAATAAGTAGCTTCCTGATTTTCCCATTCTTCCTTATGAGCAATCCTTTACATTTGGCCTATTTGAATACTCAAGGAAACTAATTACCACAATTCCAAATGAGTTCAGGATATTTCATTTTTTAACCCGTCTCTAACTCAGTCACCCCCTTTAAACATGTAATTGCATCATTTACTAAGCATTTGAAATTTGAGTTTGAAAGACCTAATAACCACCTTCATTCCTTCCTTTCTTTTACAACAATTTGGATGATGAATGTTAGAAAAGGAGGCATTAACACTGAATTAATATAGGATTTACTTACATGAAATAGTTTTCTAGTGAAATTTATATACTTATAAAAATACTTTCTCCAATATATAAGTAATTAAGTGGCTCCTGACTCATTAAAACTATTTCAATAAGATTTGATGATCTGATAAGTAGAGAGAAAGACTCAAATTACACAGAGGTTTATAACTATATAGTCATGATCATATATATTTACTTTGCTTTTTTAAAAAGTATGTTAATTTTGCAGCTTTAATACAGAATTTATTTCTGCCTTGACAGTTCCTTACACTTTATCTTTTAATATGTAAGATTGGAAAGCTCACAGCCAGCAACTGAACGAGCAAAATAAATTTAAAAACCCCAACACATGGACGTAGTTAAATTAGAAAATACTTATTTATAATTAATAACTAGTTACTTGAGAGAGTTAATATCCTTATCAATGCACACTGCACACTCAATTAGTCTTTTCCTATTTACTGGTTTCATAGATCAAAAGTAAGCCAAACCATATATTTTTGAGAAATATAAATGTAGAAGCATGTATGAGCATTTGTATATAACAGTTCAATTATGTGATAAAATGAACCAGAGGAGTTTTTTGACCGTTTCAAGGAGACTCCACATATGTATTTGTTCATTTTCTCTCCTTGGTGCCAAATATATTTCTATTTGCTTCGTGCTTTATAAAAATGCTTACTATTTATTTCAAAGAATCAATTTCAGAATGATACAACAAAAGATCAGCTTATATTTTAGTGATTTTCTTGCTGGCCATGTGGTACTGAGAACGTGAAAGAGGGCGAGTCCCGAGAAGCAGGGAGAACTCACCTTTCCCAGGTGACCTGAGTGACTTCGGAAAGAGAAACAGATGCACTCCTCCCTGATAGTTTTAGATCAAATCGGTTCCTCTGAGAATAATTTGTCTTTTGTTTTTCTTTTTTCAGTCCACGTTTCTCCTTTAATTTCTATGACTCACTATTATTGGTGAATAATTGACACTCCTAAGACACTGTGTTTTCACAAATCTTCCCTTAACGCTGACGGCTGAGTCTCGGGAACCGCTCGCTGACTTACTTTCTGCTAGGATTTCTTCCTGTAGACTCGTCTAGGCTTTCCCAGGTGGTTTTGACTCATGCCTACCAAGATCTGTTGTTACACAGCAATTTGTTATGGGACTGAACTTTTGAAATGATATTTTTACAGTATGTACTCAAAGAAGGGATGGCATTTCTTTCCATTTACCTGGATGGGGGCAGAATGAAAGAAAAATGAAAGCAAATTCTATTTTGTAGAAAATTGTTAAATTTACTTGAATTAAAATAACTTCTTACATTATTTAAGTTGTTCACTTAAAGCTTAGGATTTTTAGCTTTGAGGTAGAGTGCTCTCCCAACAGCATGAGACCTAATATTTTAATGTGTTATTGAAGAACAATGACAATAAAGTTACAATTAGTCACCATTATAGACAAGTACAACTCTTTCCTAACAGTAAA
Organism: Microtus oregoni; assembly: GCF_018167655.1. Classification (NCBI taxonomy): domain Eukaryota; kingdom Metazoa; phylum Chordata; class Mammalia; order Rodentia; family Cricetidae; genus Microtus; species Microtus oregoni. Next base: position 15,770,173 of record NW_024543094.1, read on the forward strand.
CCTGTTCATGGTTTACAGTATCTTTGCAACTTGGGTCCAGTGAGTGAGAATCAATTGGTTATGGGTCTTTAGGAGGAGCTATCATTTCCTGAGGGGTCAGATTTGGAGAACTAGTTAACCTGCAGTCATAAACCTGATGGGTCAAATCAAAACGCAAGCTACATGTCCCAGGGACTAAGACTGGAAGTTGTAACTGAGACCTATCTTAGCCGTGATTCGATACCCACATCAACGGCATAACCCCAGCAAGAAACACATCAAATACTTCTAAAAATTTATTCTCAAGGCAAGCACATGCAAACAAAGAGAACCCCAACACTCACAGTTCATTGGAATTCACAAGGGAAACTTTTCAGGACGAATGTTGCTTTGACGTTGTCTTACTGATGCAGAGGGAAGCCAAACCTGTTTTTAATTGCAAAACCAAATGGTTTATGCATGGGGCTCTGCCATGCTTGTGCGAACATGTTGCTTTTATAGTCCTCTCCCCCTCCCCCAACACGAGACTAGGCTTGCCAACATTGCGTTGGAGTATGGTCACATTTAAAATGAGAAGCCTTGCAGGGATTTTGGGAGGTGGGGGGTGGCGATGTCAATCTGTCAGAGATGTCGCCAGGAGTGGATCTAGCTGCCTATCTGTTACCACTTGCTAATTAGGGATTGGGGTGATCATTGTCATAAACCTTGCCATGAAATGTGCAATAAAATGCATTTTCTAGGGGCAGAGGGTGCTGTTTCCAGAGGGTGGAACAAATTCTAAGGATTTCTAATAATCAGAACAACGCAAAACCTGGGTCTAGAATTGTTTTACTGTTTAATGTCCCAATGAATACACACATTGTTGCATGCACTGAGTTGCTTCAGGCGCATAGCTGGAATTCCAGGACAGGAAAGGTAAGTAGAATCCAGTCCATGGAGAAGTTTGTCTTCATAGGGCCAGCAAGAGCACTTAGAAATACGCTGTTCCTATTAGAGTCATGCTGGACAGGCGTAAGAAACAAACCAGGAATTAGCAATAAAAGCAGTTTCCTTGCCTCTGCAAGGAGCAGAGAGATCATCGCACAGCCAGCCCGTGAGGTGTTTTGCGATGAGTCTGAAGTTGTGAAGATTACTTTCAGATAAAGTAGACTCAGAAAAGGAGGCCCAGGCTTTGTGAAGGAAATCTCTGCACTTCTGCCTATGGCTGGCAAAGAAAAGGTTCACCTAAAATGGTTTCTGCTTCTGTGTCCAGTGCCGGAGCCTTTGACACTGCCAGCTCACTGACTGTCACTGTCACCTCATCTCCACGCTCCTCTTATTGGCTGTCCTTTACACATGGCATGCACACACACACATACACACACACACACACACACACACACACACACACACACACACACCCATCCCCACACACAGACATACACAGACAGACACACAAACACACACAAAGATACACATAGACATACACAGACTAAAATACACACAAAGTTTGACTTTAAATGTTAATTTCACAACCATTGGGAACATGAATCCAAATGCTAAGATTAAAAATTATGTTCTTCAGTATTGCTATAGGATAGGGTCATTTCAGGTTCCCTATCCTCAGCTGCCCAAGGAACTAACTGGGGACCTTGGCTTGGGCATCTGGGAGCCACTCGAGGTTCAAGTCTCTTGCCAACTCTAAGGTGGCTCCCTTAACTAAGAATTGTGCTTCCGTGCTCCCCTATCCAACCTTCCTTTATCCCAATCCTCCTTTTTCCCCAAGTTCCCCCCATTCTCCCCTTCTCCCTTTTCTCTCCCCATCTCCCCTTACCCCATCCCACCCCACCCCCAAGATCCCAATTTTCTCCCCGGCCATTTTGTCTACTTCCCATAGCCAAGAGGACAACTATATGTTTTTCCTTTGGTTCACCTTCTTACTTAGCTTCTTTGGGATCACCAATTGTAGACTCCGTGACCCTTGTTTATGGCTAGAAACTATAGCAATACTGACGAATATCTTGCATATCATCATAGAACCTTCATCTGGTGATGGATGGAGATAGAGACAGAGACCCACACTGGAGCACTGGACTGAGCTCCCAAGGTCCCAATGAGGAGCAGAAGGAGGGAGAACATGAGCAAAGAAGTCGGGACCACGAGGGGTGCACCCACCCACTGAGACAGTGGAGCTGATCTACTGGGAGCTTACCAAGGCCAGCTGGACTGTGACTGAAAAAGCATGGGATAAAACTGGACTCTCTGAGCATGGCGAACACAGAGGGCTGATGAGAAGCCAAGGACAATGGCACGGGGTTTTGAACCTACGTAATGTGCTGGCTTTGTGGGAGCCTAGCTAGTTTGGATGTTCACCTTCCTAGAAATGGACGGAGAGGGGAGGACCTAGGACTTTCCACAGGGCAGGGAACCCAGACTGCTCTTTGGACTGGAGAGGGAGAGGGAGAGGAGTGGGGGGAGGGGGAGAAGGGTGGGAGGAGGGGGAGAAGGGTGGGAGGAGGGGGAGGGATATGGGAGGCTGGGAGGAGGTGGAAACTTGTTTTTTTTTTCTCCTTTTCTCAATAAAAAAATGGAAAAAAAATAAAAGAAAAAAAATAAATTCAGGAAAAAAATTATGTTCTTTTATTTATGAAAATACCACAGGAGTACCATTAACCTGTACAAATACTATGTTAATTATTAGAAAATATAAAAAGGAATTAGAAAGGAGGTCACTCTTTTCTCAGTGAATCAAGTAGCATATTTTTTTGATATTAGTTTTTCTTCTGTTCTCTTTTGAGACAGAGTCTTGCTATGTAACTCTTGCTGCCTTAGAATTTTCTAAGAAATCCTGATGAGCCTCAAACTGGTTATCCTCCTGCCTCTGCTCCCAGTTGCTGATATTGTAGATATATACAAAACCTTGACTATATCAACACATTTTCTTATAACCAAAGATGTTAACTTACCTATTTATTTATTCTCAAAGGAGGGACTGGGCAAACCTTGAGGAAGACAAGATGCTAAAAAGCCTCTTTTGAGTATTTTGGAAGCTGTGACCACCAGGAGAGCAGGAGCTGAACTTGGCCTGTTGGGTGGAGGGAATCAGGAGATAAAGCAATGGGAACATCCACCCATCTGTAGTCTTCGAGGGTCAGGCTAAAAAGTGTAGTTTATTCAAAATTTATTTTCACATATCTACATTTAAGCGAATTGATCAAGAATATTCCAGTCCGACACTCAATACAAACTGCTTTTCAGTTCTCATGGTCTTCTTTTAATTTCAGACTCAATATATTATCCTTTAAGTCTTCTTCATCAGAACCAGATTAACAGCCACAATGCTTATACATGAAGCATGTGATTGGCAGGCTGTTATGGTCTTGTGTTTCTTCTAGTTTATGTATCCAGAGGTCATAACACTGATAACCATCCTTGAATAGAATGCAAACTCCTTGAAGGCAGAAATGAGCACCATAACATCAGTTGTATGCCATGTGTTAATAAAATATGTGACAGCTATTGAGAACAGGTGCTTTTATCAGAAATCTGTTAGGAAATATTAAACCAGACTCTTTAATAAAATGAAGAAATGAAGGTTCATATAACTTGAGTGATTTTTCTACAAGTGTTTGCTAGAAGCTAACCTGTAAATCAAAACCATATCTAAAATCCACTTATGTCTTCCATGTCAATGTAATAGAGGATGCCATGGGAGGAAGGAGTTTGTTGCTGGGGCAATGGCATTGTTTTTGGGTTGAATTAGATGATTTGTTTTGAAAATAGTTCAGTAAGACAATAAAAATACAACAGAGTTCTTTCCCCTGTAAGTAGGAGCTTTGTGGAAACAATTTTATTTGTGTGTGTGTGTGTGTGTGTGTGTGTACGTGTGTGTGTGTATGTGTGTGTGTACAAATATGACATATATGGGACATTAGGAGATTGATACTGGGGACAAGGGATGCCATTTAGATTGCAATCGCCATCTTCAAGGGTCAAGCATAAGAGATGAGTGGTATCAGCTTCTTGTCTTTGGCCCTCTAGAGAAAATGTAGTAAGGTAGCCAGCACAGAGTCAGAGGATCTCTGGTGAAACTTCGGAGGATTCTGGAAACACAGAGGAAGGGGAAGGAGCTGTCGAAAGTGAAGCAATAGGTGAGATGTGCCCAGTTTTGGCAAAGCTGTGGGCGGAAAGCTGGTCTGGCCTCCTAAGACACACTGGCAGCTCCCTAGGTGAAGCAGTGACTCAGGACATGTGGCAACAAACCCTAGTGAGAAACACCCTGGCTTTCAGGCACAACGCAGTTCTCAACCCTTGTCAACCAGGGCTAGCTACATACATTGCAGATCCATGATTTACGGATTTTATCATTCATTTTATACCTCACAATGGCAGTTTTCAATAAAAATATTAGAATATTAAAATTACTCTTAATATACAAAATCATCAACATCATATAATACATAACTGATAGCCCATATATCCATATGTGGTATGTTACCAGAAGAGCGAAATCGATGCAGCTCACGAGCTCTGTTTTTGACAGTGCAGAAGATCAAACCCAGGCCCTGGCACATACTAGGCACGTGTTCTCTCATGAGCTGCATCTTCAGTTCTGAGTCATCTGTTTTTATTTCATTTCTAGATACACACTTACTACACGAGCACCATATTGTTTTTTTCTGTGTTCTGGAGTCTTGAGGATCCCATGGCTCACAGGTCATGGGTTGTCACAAGAACTCTGTGGGAATTGAGCAACAGGAAGGCAGGAAACATTGTGTGTATTTTCTCTGCTTCGGAATATTCACCACTGACCCATTGGATGTCACTTATATGACTTCATTTCAAACGTGGAATTGCTAAGAATTTCGGGACAGCAGCAGCCAAGCTCTAAACCAGGGGGAGGATTCTTCTCAGCAAGAGGTTGGGTGCGACTGGCTGAACAGGGTCCTGAACCCAGTCTCGCTGTCAGCATGCTGTCAACTCCAACAGCAAAGCAAGGGCAAAAGATCAAACAGGAGTTTTCTGCTGTCTGACCCTGAGGGATCAGCCATCCTTCATCTTGCTAAAATCCAGACCACGAATACCAAAGTGAGTATTCAAAAGGCAGGGTAAATATCTACAGCCCTGTGCATTTGGATGAATTTGAACAGGCGGCCAACTGGCCACGTACACACTAGGAATACATCCCCTGTACTCCCTTTAGATTTTCTGCACTGGGTGATTTGACTTTTCCTCTTTGTACTGATAGGACAATGGCTGTATGAAAGTTTATGTTGGACTTTGCTGGGGATTCAGAAAAGCTTCACAAATACATTACTTTCATTTCAAACACAAACACACACACACACACACACACGTACACACAAACTGATAAATTGGTTTTCCTCCTAGGTTAGATTTCAACTCATGGTTTGTCCTAGCAAGCATTGGTTTGAGTTCCTTCTGGCTAACACTTTCTTTTAGTTTCACATCCCAATATCCTGTGTATATTTTTTTCTGCAGCAATAAAACTCCCTTGTTTTTGCAATAAAACTCTTAAGTGTTCAAATGTGATTTAAGGTATCCTTGTAAACTCCCATATTTTGTCCTAATGCTTAGTCTATTTAAAACACCCATCTTTCGGGTTTTCTTCTTCACCAGCTTTGTGGGTTATGTTTGGAAATACATCATACAATGATAATATCAATAATGAGACAGATTTGTGTTAATATTAGTTAAATGTTTATTTTGTATCAAACATAATTTTAAACATTTTAAACATATAAACTCATTTTAATACTCACAATAATCCTATGAACTTGGTGTCATTGTTAAAAGTACTCTCTTAATGGTCTGAGTTCTTCAGTCAGAGTCTGAATCCTGATTCAGCAATTCGCTAGCTGGGAGTTTGTAGAATACTTATTCCCTTCTGTTTCATTATTGCTAAAATAGTGTCTTCTTTTAATGCTGATCAAGTACTGAAAAGCAAGAGACATGCAAAGGGCTTAGAGCAATGCTAGTCACATAGCATCTTTCAATACAGTTGAGCCAATTGTTGTTATTTACTATTATTGTTGTCCTTATCATTATTAACTAATTTTCTTCCAGGAAGGCCTTTCTTTTCAGTGGATTCTCTCTTAGCAAAGGCTCTGTAGCATCTTAGGACATTTTTTTGTTTGTTTGTTTGTCACCAAACCTCTGCTAACCTGGGAATTTGGCAGAGATTGAGGTGGGGACTACGTGGACAGGCCGGACTGAAATGCTCAGCAGAGAGTGATTTTCATCAGTGATTAGCAGCGCTTTATTACAGAGCTCCTGCTTCACTCACACGGCTTTATTGGGTCTTGATGAAGCATCTTTGGCTAGTGTTCTTTCCTTTGTTTAGCTTTGAAGACAGAATTTAATGTAGCCCAGGCTGGCCTTGAATTCATTATGTAGCTAAGGATGCCCTTGAACTCCTGAGTAAGATTACAAATAATGCAAAACCATGCCAAGTTAATGCAGTGTTGCTAATTAAATACCCTAAGACTTTGTGCATGCTCGGTAAATGCTCTACCAGGTGAGTTCATTCCCAGTCTTCTTTCATCTTCAAAATGGCAATACTGTATTACATATAGTCCCGAGCTCGGTATTTTTCTTTCTGACTAGAACTTGACCTGTCCTCCATCTGTTGTTTCTCTCATCTTTATGAATTCCATTGTTGTTATTATTGTTATCATTATCATCATCATTACTATTATTATTCATTACTATTATTGAGGCAGGTTTTTTCTATGTAGTAGCTGAGACAGTTCTGGAACTCACTACATAGCCAGACTGTTCTTCAGTTCATGATCTTCCAGCCTCTGGCTTCACACACACACACACACACACACACACACACACACACACACACACACAAATACGCACACACACACATACCATCTCCAACAACTTCCGCGGTCTGTACCAAAGTTGCTATTTGTGCTCAACTGTTGGTCTAATTTTGCAATCAGGAGATCCCCTAAGCACTGACAATGTGACTTCTACTCTGAGGAATTCAAGGAAGGGTGAAGACATGCGCAGTGAGACACTGGATGAATGGAAGCGTAGTTGTTCATGGAGGTTTCACACTTCCTGCCTTCCACAAATTGCCTGCTCATTTTCATAACTGTGTCATACGACACCACTCCCTTCTTTCATTGAATCAGTTGATTTCTTCTCTCTTGGGAAGTAAAGGCACCTTAGTAGATTGTGTCCATGACGTTACTTTGGGTAGTAAGCAGGTTATTTCTGTCACTTGAATTACAGCCCTTAACCAATAGCCTACAATGATCAAATATAAAAATGTGATCTTTTGCACTCTTCTCTGGGCAGTTTTCCATTTTAGACCCAGCTTTCCATGGGATTAAATGGCACAATAATATTTTGTAATTGGACATAACTTGAATAAATTAATGTATAAAAAGTGAATTGAATCCAAAGAGATGATAAAACTATTGCCATATTTCACAACTTAAAATGTAGCTTGTGTTCACAGCAGGTTAATTCTTAGGTAATAACTTCAGTTATAGGCTGTGCTCATCCACCTCCTTATTCTTGGCCTTTCTCTTCTCTCTTGCCACTGTAGGGCCTCCAATGCTCAGATGTCCCCAGCAATGGTTCATTGAGTCATCTAATTGGACAGTGGAAAATCACTTTTTCCACACCCTCACCTTTATTTCATTCCCAGCATATAAATATCCAATTCGTTACAAATGAACTGAAGTCTTTATAAGGAGCCTCATGAAATGAAACTAACAATCTTCACTATGGACTTGTTTTTACTATGTGTCAATAGAGGCTGGAGGGATGGCTCAGTAACATGTGTGCTGTACAAGCAGGAGGTCCTGAGAACACATCCCAGAACCCCCGTAACAAGCTGGGGATAGTGGCGCCATTTGTCCCCTCAGTTCTAGGAAGTGGAGGCAGAAAACAATGAATCCCTGTAGCTCATTTGTTAGTTAGTTACACTGAACTGGTGAGCTCCAGGGTCAGTGAGGGACCGTGTCTCAAATAGTCAGAACTGAGCTATAAGGAATACTTCGTAAGCCAAACCAGGTTTCCATGTGCACATCCATGCATGTCCAAGGCCCCCTACCACATGCCCACTTCATCCTAATACATCCACATCTCTCTCTCCCTCTCTCTCTCTCTCTCTCTCTCTCTCTCTCTCTCTCTCTCTCTCACACACACACACACACACACACACACACACACACACACACAGAGAGAGAGAGAGAGAGAGAGAGAGAGAAAATATACTGATAAATGTAAAAATAACTACAGTGCATTAGAATTCTCTTCTGGAAATCCAAAGCTCAGCCCACGTGTCATAATGTCACCGGACTGGCAATCTGAGTTTTCTTCATGAGAGATGGAAAGAATAATTCGACCTCTTTTTGTTTTTCAGGCATGGTATGAAACAGTAGGGTAACTATGCAGGGAACACCTCCAATCTATCAATCAGGAAACTTATGATTATATTCTTATGATAATTGGCTATAATCTACATATACAAAGCAAATTGGAGACATGAAAAGCCCCAATTTTCTACCGTTCTCCCACTGAAAATATTGAAATATAAGAAGTATTAGGTGTCTAGAGTAAAATACTTTGGAAAACATTTTGGCTTGTACTTTCTTGACCAAACTCCAATTCTCTATTTTATGTGTGGTGTTTTCCCACTATCTGTAGTATTCGTTGTAAAGGCCTGGCTTAGTTGTTTGATTATTTCAGTGAATAACTAACAGTGAATTCTGAAGTTATCTTTGACAAAATCTGACGTGTTTTTTTTTTACAAAATGCAAATTACATTTAGTTGTTAGTTCATTTCAAAATGGACCTTTAATCGAATTGGCGAATTGATAATTAAGATTTTTTTTCCTCAGAGAGTAGAGTGTTCCTTATCTTTAGGCCACAAGTGTGCATAATAACTGTAGGAGTACATCTGCCGAGGGCCCTTTTCCGGGGCCCATAAGGGTACCTAACAACAACAACAATAACAACACAAACAGTAATAGCAACACTAATGAACACAACAATGCTATTTAATGGGTGGATCCTGCTTTCTCTTTTTTTGTATTTTCACATACATTCTTTCATTTGCTTTCGTGTATGGCTTACTTACGTAAAATATCCATTTCACAGTTGAAAAATCAGATCTAGAATGTTTAAATGATTTTTCTAGAGTCAGAGAGATAATACGTAGCAGCGCCTGTGGTTTCAAATTAAGTGTCTTCTACCACCCAGTTTATCTGATGTCTCCTGCTTGAGCCATTGTCTTGGTGCCTCAGTCTGTGCACCCAGAGTCTAAGCCTGACTTTCTGCACCGTCTTATTTCCTTATCACTCATTGGGGAGCTGGCTCTACTCCAGGAAGTGATAGAAAGCCCTCTATCAATTTTGAGGTCCTTCCGATCTCCAAATATAGTGAATTGTCCTTTAGAAAACAAAGTCCTATAACAGTAGAAATGTTGGGAATAAATGACTGTTGAGTACCTTGTCCTCTGTGGGACATTATATCCCCTCTTCCAAGGCTCAGGAAACATCATGGAAGAGCCAAGGGGTGGGAGGAGTCCTGTAAAATGCGGTCTTCTGGACCTGATACAGAATAGTGCTCTTCTTCATTTCATTATGGATGGGGAGAGACTATGGTGGCTACACCCTTCCTGGGGGAGCCATTGATGGTTAAGGTTATAGAGAAAAAGGGAAAGTTCTTTTTTTTCTGTTGTTTCTTTTTGTTGTTTGTTTGTTTATTTGTTTTGTGATGTAACTACTGGTTAGTTGTCCATGGTCTAATTGCCGTCCTCACCCCATACCCACACCCTTATTCAAGCAATTCTAATTAAACTCATGGGTCAGAAAAAAAGAAAGAACATGAAAACAGGATGGGAACTTTTTAGGAAGAAGGGAGTGGGACTTGGATGATAGAGGGTAATGGGAGGTGTATATGGACAAAATGTCTTCTAGAACTGCATGAAATTGTCAAAGGATGTTTTAGAAGTTCTAGTGCCCAACGATTCTGATCTCTATCATTCCTCTGTTTCACTTTTTAGCTACCTCATTATTTTGAGTTCCCATTAGCTCTGTCTCATCCTGCCTTCAGGATACTGAACAAGGGAAGAAGTCATGGACAAGAGGAGGTGGACAGAGGCCGCGAATGAAGGTTGATGCATAGAGACTGAACAGGAAGAGAGAGGGAGGGAGGCTGTTAAGGAATGGTTATGTGGTCAGTTAAGGAAACTGGGAAAGGATATAGAATGGGCAGTCTGTGCAGCATGGACTAGGCAGATGGTAGAGGCATATGCCAGGGTACTTAGTAGCAGAGGGTTCACACAGGAAAGCGACACAGGTGACGCTGGTGGACCTGGCAGCGTGGCATGCCTCTAAGGGTGCAATCACAGGCCAAGGCTGAAATATTTAGAAATAGACCACTCTTGATGTCGTTATTTGCTTACTTAGCCATTTGTTTTATGGCAAATACTTTTAGACAGAAGCGGTACTTCCATTCCAAATATAATTACAGCTATCCCCGTGTGAACATGTCCTTTGTTACACGCATGTCTCTACTTGTGCGTTCACCTTCTGTTTGACTGTAAAACAGCCGAATGATTCCAGGCCCCTCTGCAAAACTGTTGCCAGTAATGTTGTCCTGGGTTAATGCAAAGCCATTGCCAACCGCTTTCTGGATGTCTCTGTCCAGTGGGCTGTGCATCCTTTACACAGTTGTGTGGTTTAGATTAGATCTCCCCAGTTTGTTGATGAGAATGTCAGGTCGGACAGAATCAAAGGCTTACAGAAGTCTAGAGAGATTACATCTTCTGCCTTCTCTTTATCTACAAGGTCTGCCACTCCATCATAGAGGGAAATTAAATTGGTCTGGCATGATTCGTTCCTTTAAAAGCCCTGTTGGTTGCTACCCTGTCTGTTATGCTCCTGGGTGATTGCAAATTGATCATTCTGATGATTTATCTCCGAAACTCCCTTGGCATTGTGTCTTAGGCCGGCCAATATTTCTCTTTCCTTCTTCTTGAAGATGGACATTGTGTTTACTTTTTTTTTTGATTCTTTAAGGAATTTCCCTGGTGTGTAAAACTTTTACTTATTGATGTTTGACAATATATTCCACAATATTCACTTGCATATTGTTACAGCTTGTCATTTGGACAATTTTGAGTAATTGACTATTATTTTCAGCAAATATTGACTCATTTTCTCTAGGGTCTGATTTTGTAATTTATTCAACATTTGTTGAGAGCTTGGGAACTTTGAAAACAATTAAGTAGGGAAACAATAAATTAATGAGTCTCTTTCAAACTTTATTAAATTAATTTTATGATTTTGTGTCTGTGTGTGTCTGTAGTGGTCAGAAGACAACTTGAGGAAGTTAGTTCTCTCCTTCCACTGTGTTGGTGTCAGGGATCAAACTCAGGTCATCAGGTTGGGTAGCAAGTTCCTTTACACACTGAGCCACCTTCCCAGACATAGTAATTGTCTTCTTGAGAAATGTAAGAGACCTACTAACAAAGAGAGGAGTACAGCATTTTACCGGAATTGCTGTTTTGGGGTGACTCAGATGGAATACCTGGAAGAGTATTCTTTTGTGCTGATAAAGGGTTTCCCAGACAAGGGGGTGTCGAAAATGAATTCTCCTGGCTAAATGCAAGTGAGTAGTTGTCAGGGACCATGATGACGAGAAGGACCAGGAAGAAACAGAGTTCTTCAATAGTGAATGGGGTGCGCAGACGAACAGATCTGAAAGTGAGGTTGCTTGGGGACTGTGGGACATTTCAATAAGATTTAAGCAATGATGGTCTTTGTTAGACACTGGACAAACTGGATTGTAGGTGTAAACTGGACAGATGTCATTGGCTGGCCAGGAGGGGCTTGGTCGTCAGCAAAACAGATTTGTTCTATTTGAATGAAAAGGGAGTGTTCAGCCCACATTCAGTCTCTTATGGGGTTCTAATTGTGATTCATAGATCACCCATTATACAGATGTCAACGTAGATTGTATATCTGAATTCTATTTTAAATATGTCTTGTGTATATTTTTCACAATATGGAATTTAATCTGGGATCCTTGCGCAGTCAAGGCAAATATTTTATCACAGAGCTATACTGTTCCCGCAGACCCTGAATGTGATTTTAGTAGCCACTGAACCTACAAACACGCTAGAAGAAATATAGGATAAACTTTATTTTAATCAGGTGCTGGAGCTGCCTAATTGAAACTAAGCATGGCCTGCGACTTAAGCAAAGTTTCTTCCTCACTGTTTTTTTTTAAGTTTTTTTTTAAATTTTTTAATTTATTTATTTATTAAAGATTGCTGTCTCTTCCCCGCCACCGCCTCCCATTTCCCTCCCCCTCCCCCAATTAAGTCCCCCCCCCCCTCAGCACGAAAAGCAATCAGGGTTCCCTGTCCTGTGGGAAGTCCAAGGAACCCCCCACACACTGAGACAATGGGGATGTTCTACTGGGAACTCACCAAGACCAGCTGGCCTGGGTCTGGAAAAGCCTGGGATAAAACCGGACTCTCTGAACATAGCGGACAATGAGGACTACTGAGAACTCAAGAACAATGGCAATGGGTTTCTGATCCTACTGCACACACTGACTTTGTGGGAGCCTAGGCAGTTTGGATGCTCTTCCTCACCATTTTAAAGGTGGTTAAACTGAAGACCAAAGCACTAATAATTTGCTGTGTGATGGTGGTTTTCTTTCTGGCTTGTGGTGCCCACGTTATTGTGTCTTCAGTGAAGATGACAAAGGGACAGGATATTGTCATCTCTCCTTACAAGGACACTACTGTTGGTTCAGCCTCTGCCTTTATGTCCTCATTCACCATAATCATCTGAAATGCATTTCTGTTTGGAGTTAGGTACCAACCATATGCAGTTTTAGCAGGTGTAGGTTAGTCCCTGGCACCCAGACTGAGTTAAAACTTTCTCAGATATTGCAACAGAAGCATGACTCATAAAAAAATGAGATGGTAATTCATATAAATTAAAATTTTATGTACAGTGTGTGGGGGGATTAGAAAGGGAGGTTTTGATAAGAGGATAGAATTTTCAAACCAATACTCGTCAAAGTATTTGTGTCTATAATACATAAGGACTTGAAAACTTAAAAAATAAGAAAGAAAACTATCAGAAGACACTGGGCGAACAGATTGAACTATATTTCCCTAAAGAAGTTCCATGAGTGGAAATAGACATGTGATATGAGGATTCATATCATTGTTATCAAGTATTTGAAAAGATTAAGAATTAGCTAAGATGTATCTACCAGATCTAGTAGAGCAGATAAATTTTAAAAGACCAGCACTCACATGGAACAGCTGGAGCTCTCGTAAACGGCTTGTCAGTGGATGACATGATACCAGCACACAGGAGTTGTCTGACAGCCCCCTCCCCTACCAAAGTCAGAATATTATTTTATTCATCCCACGGGTGGGCATTTGTGCATGAAAACCACTAGCATGTACCACATCCAGACATGTACACAGATGTAGCTCTATTCACAAGGCCCCAACCTGGAAACAAATCAACTGCTGAACAACGGATAAATGGATAAAGACGGACCCATTCTGACCGGTCCACACAATGGGATACTTCTCACAAACAGAGGGAGTAATCTTTAGGCCAGGCAACAACGTGGATGGGTCTTAAAATAATTCAAGTGAGTGAAAGAAGCCAGACCAAAAGGTCCATTCTGTATGTCTCCATAAATAGTAGAATTCGAGAAAAGGCAAACTCATATATAGTTAAAAAGAAGTTAGCTCTTGACAAGGGGCAGAAGGTCATGGGGAAAGGTTAGGAGGGTTACCGGAGGGCACAAGGGAACTTTTGGGTGTGATGGATATGTTCATTATCTTGACTTTGTGACAGTCTCTTGGGTGTCTGCATGTGTCAATACTAATCAAATTTTACATTTTAAGCGTCCATACATTATTGTACGTGAATCATACCTTATTAAAGTCACTACACTTATATGAAATGTAAATTTAGCATTTATGGTTTTGAGACTTAGTAACATGAGATACAGGAAAATAAAATTGAAAAAATATGTTAAAGTTTTTTTTTTTCCGCTAGAAATTTGAAAGGATTGTTGAAAAAATTTAAAGAGCTAGTTACATACACGGCATTTCATCAAAAGACTCAAATATTAATAAAAAATGTCAGTACTTCCCAGTTCTAACAAAACCACATATTATGTGCATGTGTATGTGTGAGAGATACAGAGAGCAAGAGAGAGAGAGAGAGAGAGAGAGAGAGAGAGAGAAAGAGAGAGAGAGAGAGACAGAGAGAGACAGAGAGAAAGAGAGAGAACACAGAGAGACAGTAGCAGGGAGAGAGAAATAGAGATTTTTAACTGAATTACAAAAGTAAAAGAAAGATCAGAACAGAAGAAATATTTGAGTAAGGCATAGATGAGAGCACTTGCTCTAATATGCTCCCACCTGTTTATAAAAGTGGCTAATAAGGACAATAATTGTCACAAGGAAATGCAGGTAAATAGAATAGGGTTCACATAGACTATGTGAATACTTGGCCATTTATTTCTGGCAATAATGGACTCTAAAAAATAATTTAATAAATTCTTTAATCAAAAATACATTTCTTTTTCAGTGTTTGCAAGTGTGTGTAGGTCAGAGGACAATCTGAGGGAGCCAGATCTCTCTTTCTACCATGTAGGCTCCAGGAATTGAACTCACTCATCAGCTCTGAGGCAAGCGACTGTACCTGCTGAGCCAGCTTGGTCGGTGGTCCAAGAATTTGTTTTTATCTATCTATCTATCTATCTATCTATCTATCTATCTATCTATCTATTTCTTAAGACAGGATTTCTCTGTGTAACGGTTCTGGCTGTCCTGAAACTAGCTCTTGCAGACCAGGCTGTCCTTGAACTCACAGAGATCTGCCTACCTCTGCCTCCCGAGTGTCAGGATTAAAGGCATGTGCCACCACTGCCCAGCAAGAATTTCTGTTCATCTTCATTAGAAACTAAGAATTTACACCATAGAACAGAACAAAAAATTTAGAGCAATATAATATATAAAAACCAAATCAACGACAAACTCCAACAAACCAAATGCACAAAAGACATGCAACCGAAACAGCTAAGTGTCAAAGGAACTTAAACTGGCACTTTTAGAAATAAAAGTATCTAACTGGGCAGTGAAATTGGAAGATGTGTTAAACACCATTAGTAATCAAGGAAACGCTGCTTAAAATCACAAAAATGTCACTCTTCATCAGAATGGCCCAAATGAAATACAGCTTCCAAGGAGAGTCACCAGACACTGGTCAGTCGTCAGACACTAGTACAGTACACTGTGTGTAGAAATCAAATTGGTACATATTCTTCAGGCAGTATTTTGGTATCATGCATTAAAATTAAGCCTTCACAGTTACTATTTTATCTGCAGTTTTGCTCTTCGGTGTAGAGACAGAGAAAATGCTGGACTATCATAAGTAAGTCTGCTCATTAGGGCAAGGTGACTTCTCCATGTTAAAAACTGAACATAGCCCCCTACAACTGACATTATAATAAATAAAACCAAATGAATATACACTGTAATCAAAATAAGTGAACTCGCAAGTTGCTCAGGTTCAATGCCGCAAACAATGCTGAGCAAAAGGAGATGGACTCAAAACAGGTTTAGTAAACCGTCTTAATAAACATCACATGGGCAAGACTTTATGAAATAATTTAGAGATGTGTGCATAGGTCATAGAAATAGAAAAACAAAAAAGTGATTGCTATAGAGAGAGGCAGAAAATTGCTACTGTCTTTGGTTCAGCAGGACTTTGGGGTGATGGTAGGAGGAGGGGCCAGCAAAGTTGTATCTTAAAAGGATGAGAATGTTTATTTTCCTCAACACTGAGGATTTGCACTCTGATTCAGTTCACAATAATTCTTTGAGTTGCATGCCTTTATTTTCAGACTTTGCTATTTGTATGCTAGATTTTAACATTTTTATTTTGTAGACGAAAAGACATGAGAAAGAGGACTTTCGAAGGAAATAATCTTGATTGTAGGTTTCTAGGAATCATTGCTTGTTGCCCAAACTCTTGTCTGCACACTGGCTATCTTCCAGTGCTTTCTGAAACATTCCACATCATTTCACTACTTATCCCTCCATTCTGGCACACTAAGCACCTTTTATAAAAATGCAAACACGCCTGGTAGTTTGAAGGGCTGTCACCACCAGTCTCCTGTTTCTAGAGCCCAGAAGTCTGTCCAGCAAGTCTACAGTGATTCATTTACATTATGGGTTAAACTGTCTTTCCTGAGCCGGGCAGGAATTTAACTGCCATTTATAACATTGTTTCTGTAGGGATTAAATTCAGATTTCAAAACAAAGTAAGGGAATACGATCTATCTGTCATTGGGGGAATGCCTGTTTAGGCAGTTGTATGGTGTAAGAGAGAAAGGACGGGAGTTAGAGCCTGACTAAGGAGGCCCCAGCTTTTGTTCCCCAAGCTGCGCATAACTTAATGGTAGAAAAGTGCTGCCTTCACTCTCCACTTGCTTGATTTGAAATGAACTCAGTGCCTTCATTTATACATTTGGAAAGAAATACGACAAGAAGTTGTTACCTGTTCACATGAGACAAAATATTTTTTGAGGACTACAAGTGGAGGCTTATCGTAAGAGGCAAGGAGGGCGGAGAGATGGAGTTGACCCATGGGGGCTAGAAACCAATCATTCAACCATGTTTTCCCAACTCTCACTGAATCTTTGTGATCTAATTCAGATCTTGAGATAGGATGCTCAATATGAGCCTGATCTACTATGGAATGTATGTAGCTCTGTCTTGTAAAAACACTATAGTATAGATCTATACATATTTTCCATACACTTTGGTCATAAGGAAGATGGTTCATATAATTTGAAATTGTATTGGATCTTGAGAAAGTTTTTCAGAGTTTTTTCAGGTATGAGGCAAGGCATAATACATTTATTCAGTTGCTTCTATATATTGTCAGTACTTTAATGGGGTGCTATTGACTCTCCAGGGACCTCATAGCCTAAGCCTCTACGAATTATGTTATAAAACAATGCCACTTATGAATTCAGTTTGTTCATATTTACACCCATCTGTGTTACACCAAACAAACAACTCCAAGCCATAGTTTAGGGAACTCATTGTGATGAGGATATTTTTTTCCCATGAATCAAATTTATGTGGCACTCATGACAAGCAATTCTACAACTTGTCCCTGTTAGCTCCTTGCCAGTCAAACACATTGCCATCCCTAGGACATTTACCAATGAGAGTGGAAGGTACACACAACTATTTTTCCCAGCAATGTATCCTCCAGAAAGCAAGAACAATGCAACAACAATAGCAACAAAATACTTAGCATTTCAGTTACTGTAAAACCTGAAAGATTTGGGGTGAATCACCAAAACCCATATCTGTCATTGAGATGGCTTAAGTATTCTCCTCTCTACTGCATGGCAGAATTATGGGGATGGCAGATGGTGTCTGCATCATGGCAAGAGAGAGAACGTCAGAAGCCGAACTGGGTTTGCAGTCTGCTGCACTTTGGTCTGACCTGCTGAACTACTTGGACAGACAGAGGAATCAGCAGCATATTCCAGCTGGGAATTTTACAACTGTCATGGAGAAGCCCTTTCTAGAGAGTCCAGAATATTTGCTACTGATATTTAAATTAGAGGAAGGAGCCGGGCTGTGACTAGCAAATTAATCAAAAGCAAAGAACTCTTACATTGTCTGGAAATCTCCAGTTCTCAAATCTTTATCTTTTCTGTCTTCCAATTACACCTCAAGGGAAATGCATTCTATGCATTACCCACACCACAGTGTAGCTGATCTCTTCCTCCTCGCGTCCAGGGCCTTCGGTGTACTAATCAAGCGCTCTCCAGCCTTGAGCTAGGTCCACAGCCCAAGCTAGTGGGTTTGAACTCATTGCCTGGAGTTCCACATCCACTTGAGCACCTTTCAGTTAAGGAAGGAGAATGAGATGAGCAAGGGGTTGCAGAATGCTGTGTCTTGGGAGTTAGGATTTTTGCATCTTTTCTGCTGACTTTTACTTCCCGTTTTAATTCATAAGGATGAAGGAAGAAGAAGAGAAAAAGCACCTCGTTGTGGTCCTATTGTTTCTGGTCCAGCAGGGTCAGAATTGCAGACAGAAGTGTGGCCGATTTCACAGTGACCCAGAATTAGCCCTACTTCAAAGAGCTTCCTTTTCTCTCTGCATGAAGAACCCTTTAAAGACACCCTCTTTTTCCTTTTACAAGGTGAATGCTTCAAAGCCCGTGGGGTGTGTTTCCTTCTCAGTGTTTACCTTCAGAGGTGAGGAGTTCACAGACGTTTCTCTGTTTGTACAGTAGAATCTAATCGTTGGCTTGGAGGCAAGGGCTCTCCTCAGCCCTGTTCTACTGTCAGGAGTTTCCCGTGCTCATTTTTCACTTACTGATGCACGAAAGAAACTGTGCCAGGAACCCAAAAAAAGCTGCATTAAGTTCCCCTGGAGTATATTTCTGTCAACATTGTGTATCCCCAGAAAAAGAACTTCATTCTGGTTTCAAAGCTTTCTTTCTGTGTCACGGGTTACAGAATGTTCTCTGAGTGCCTAGAAACGACAGCCGGAGTAGATGAGAGGGAAGGTGCACACAGGGGCATCACGGAGGACCGGGAGTCTAGGCAACAGACTTCCAGCTTATGCACTTGGAGCAGTGCATCAGCTGTGAGTATCAGCCTTTGCAGTCAACATAGCTGAGGAAAGTGTGGGGGATACTCAGTGCTGTGCTCTGCAGTGCACAAATAGCTCAGAAGAAATCCCGAAGTTCCAGTCAGATCTGTTGATGCAGCCTTGCAACTCATTTGCAACCTTCTGCATCCTCTCTAGCAAAGGTGAGGGCAGAGGCTGGGTTTTAGGAGTCTGGAACCTCTTTGTGAGCAAAAGACCAGCATCTTATACTTTGTGAGATTCTCTCTCTCTCTCTCTCTCTCTCTCTCTGTGTGTGTGTGTGTGTGTTTGTGTGTGTGAGTGTACGTGATTATTTTTACACACATGTGAAAATTTTAACTCCTATGTGAAATAAATTTGGAATAACTAAAAATTGTTTTGAAATGAATTCGGCAGAGTACGCTTTCACTGTCTGCAACGTCATTCAACAAAATCAACAGATTACTAAAATCAAATGGTAATACATACATAATAAATACATGCATACACACATTTTATATATATTTCAACATCATTCCTTTTGCAGCCAAATAGAATTAAGTACATTGGAAGCCAATGCTGGGTGGTAAGATTATAAATTATTTCATACATTTATACTAGAAAAGTTTCATTAGATATGATCTCATGTAGTCCAGACTTGCCTCAAACCATGTATTTATCTAAACTGATATCAAAATGACTTTGAACTTTTAATCCTTCAGTTTCTTCTGCCTGAATGCAGGGATTACAGGTGCACAACCACACTTAGAACATGTAGTTCTGGGATTAAAATCAGGGTTTTGTGCATCCTTGACAAACTCTCTGTATCAAATGATATTAATCGACATTTTTAAAAGGACTTTACTGATTTTAAAATGACGTGTGTGTGTGTGTGTGTGTGTGTGTGTGTGTGTGTGTGTGATTCCCCTGGCAGGCCTGAAGATGGTGTCTATTCCCCTGCAGCTGGAGTTATGAATGGCATTATGTGGGGTCTGGAACCAAATGCAAGTCCTCAGTAGGACCAGTAAGTGCTCTTATCTGCGGAACCATTTCTTCAACCCTCTAATTCGTGTTTAAAAAAAAAAACTAGTAAAGCTAATTTTCTTTTGCAAAAATGTGTAGTCTCTGAGAAAACACAGTGAGAACATTGGTTATTTTATACAATGGAACCATCACTGTCCCAAATGCAGCAATGGCTATATTTTACTAATGGGCTATCTGTGCTAAACACAGTGTTATTATACTTCAAGCAAATTGTCTCTAACCAATGGAGCATCTTTCAATATGATTACTTAATATCACACTCACAGAGATCAATGGATATTGACAGTAGTTTACCTGCTGGAGGTTAAACTTGCTGTATGGGGTTGGACTCTCATTTTTCCTCCCTCCCTCCCTCCTTCCCTCCTTCCCTCCTTCTCTCCCTCCCTCCTTCCGTCTCTCCCTCCCTCCCTCCGTCTCTCCCTCTGTCCCTCCGTCCCTCCCTCCCTCCCTCCTTCCCTTTCTCCCTCTTTCCTTTCATCCTTCTTTTCACTTTATTGCTCTTCTCCCCATCTCTCATTAGTGTTCTTTTTTATTGCCCCTTTCTTTCTTCCAGCCTCCTTTTCTCTTGGCTTTTCCCTCATTTCATTCATCTATTTCCTCCCTCTTCCTCTCCCTCCCTCCTTCCTTCCATATTTCTGTGTTTGTATAGGTATGTATTTGTGTGCACATGGAAGGCTGAGATTAACCTCAGATATTCCACAGATACCACATTTGTCTTGTTTTTGAGGCATATTTTCTCACTTACTTGGAACCTTTACAGTTGGTAAAGCTGAATTTTTGCTGATTTCGCTACCTTCTCCTTGGAAAGTCATATTTCTTCCATATTGTTAGTCCATACTTTATGTCTGTACGTTTTTCTCAACATAACTTCAATTTTTCTTAAAGTTGGGTGTGTATATTTTATATATTTATGTATTTATTGTGGGATAGCATGACGGTAAAGGCAGCAGAGCATAGAGTTAGTGAGTTCATGCCTCTACCGCTTTTGAACCCTGTGACCACTTACAAGTTATTAAATTTCATTGCATTGTACTTTTTCCATTCAGAATCTGTGGCTATTATTACTTGCTACATGGTGTTGCTGGGAAGACTGACTAGCATAACTTGTTTAAGCTTCACTTGTTTAAGGGCCTCTTAAGTCATCCAACAAATATTACTACTGGTAGCAGGAGTAATGTTCCTATCATTACTGGTGACAGCACAGGAGACTGAATAATAAACAGACAACAAACAAAAACTTGAAGAACAGGCGATTGATTTTGCTTTGATTTTTGAGACTGTGTTAAGCAGAGATGAGATTTTAGTACTCCTGGCTCAGCATCTCAGATTCTGGGATGACAAACATCTACTACATCAGTTACTGTAATATGTGTGTGTGTTTATGGGTAGGCCACAGAACATCCTCAACTCTCATTGTCTCTGTGTGTGTGGGTGTTTTTTTAATGTGAGTTTTGGGGACCATATCCAGGTCCTTGTGTTTGTGTGACAAACACTTTACGTACTGAACCAACACCCCAGCCACTCTATTGTTATATTTACAGAATAGCTTGCACCTATTGTGGCATGAGTATTCGTGATAGCGCTTGTGTATTTTAAAGACTCACTTGATACACCTTTTCCAAATGCAGAGGGTTAGAGTCATCCATGTCAGCCACAGCAAGAGTGGAAAAAATAGAGGAAAAGAAGGAAATGAGAATGTTCACGATAGTATTACAGTTACTGCTGTAACAAGGTGGATTTCGAAATCTAGGTATACTGGAAGAACAAACTTCCAAGGTCGGTGTGAATATGGATCCTGAGAGATGGATGGGATCCTGAGTGATGACAGGTGGGCTTCTCAGTGATGGGCAGGACCCTGAGTGAAGGGTGGGATCCTGAGAGTCCGGGTCTTGTCATAACAGCATGTTCCTCATCTTGGAAAGGTCTGTAGGGAAGGATGTGAGAATGCTGGTTGACTTTCCTGTTTTCTGTCACCCAGGCCAGTGACTCACCTATAGTCAGAGCATTTTCTCCTTCGGCATGATTATTAGTAAACGGTGACTAATGTTCCCAGGCTAATTGGTGATTCCAAAATGTTTTCCAAAGAACTAAGATCCTCAGTTGTGCAAGTCCATGTCCTTATCAGATAAAACGAATGATCTCACCAAGCTCTTCCTGCCTGGCTCTAGAGTGCTGTCCTGGTTGGAACATCAACTTTTCAGATTCAGTTTTTCAGAAGTCTATTGACACTGAAGCCATGCTGTTCAGTATGACAAGAAGATAATAGGAACTTTTGAGCTCTAGGACATTGCTTCTATCTGGAGTTGGTTCTGTGTGGATGTGTCAACTTGCAGCTCACACCTCAGGTTGTGGTCCTTCTGTGACAGGCAAAAGGAAGGTAGACGGTTAAGGTTCCAGTAATGGTCAAGGAGGGGGGTCATTACAGAAAAGAGCTAGGTATTTGATGTGTATGTCAAGGCCGGGCTGTTGAGGAACCAGCAGCTCTGGAGCCGGGTATCCCGCGTGTGTTTGGAGCCTGCTAACAGTCATGTGCTATCATTCATGCGTTATGCTGTTGACGTTACAATTTCTTCCACTGCATTTATTAGCGATCAGAACACCAGAAACAAAATTTTTGATGCCTTCGAAAATATCCATAGTTCACAAGTCAGGGAATACTCAGTGAAAAGCACTCCTTAAGGCCAGTGACCATGTTATTGCAGTACATAGGAGGTAAGTGATTGAATGACCAACGTGTCACTGTTCGGGACCTATGGAGTGACAGACGGTGTGTATCAGAGCTGACTTCCAGTTCCGTGAGTGTGATCTCACCCAGCTTCAAAGTTCAGGATGTTGCCTCCCTGCTGGGCACTGGTGAGTGACTTTTCATGTCTTCAGGCCAGGGAAACAGCTCAGCCTGGCACAAGACACCTTCTGCCTGCTCTTACTGCTTCTCACCCCTCCAGCACCTAGGGTGTAATCTCACCATATCCTCCTACCTTCACTTCACACTCACACCCAACCTGTGTCTGTGTAAAGACTGATGGCTGGCAGAGCTTCACTACGTCATGTCCTGCAGTGCCCGCACAACTTCCCCTTGATGTCTCCTTAATGGTGGCAAGCTTGTCCACCCCTACTCCTCATTCCAACACCTGCCTTTCTTTCCTTTACCTGTCTTCAAACAGTCCTTCTTCCCAGTCATGGTTTAGACTCTGGCCTTAGATGCTCCTTCAAGTCCTTGTCCATTGTCAGTTCCCTCTTAGAATGCTGTAATACAAGTCAGTGTTTATTGTGTGTCTTCCCTGAAGACTTCACGCTGCCTGTGTATCACAAATCCTAGTATACAGAAGAGCTTGACGAACATAAGTAAATTCAATCTAATAACTCATTCAATACATATATGACCACCCTCGTTTTATGGATTTGGAAGTAGAAGCATACTCATTACCAATGACACAGTAAGACTGCAGAAGAGCTTGAACAGTCTGAAAGGAAGCTCTGTTTCCTTGAACGTAGTCAAAGTCCATTGGTTTTGGGGTGCTCATAGAGAATGCTAAGTTGAGGAACAGGTGGGCACATAAAAGTTGGTGAGGATGAATCAGAAAGGTAATGTTAATTTCCTAAGTATCATCCAAAGGGGAATGGATGAATGAATGAAGTTAACTTAGACTTTAAAGGTTAAATTTAGTCTGACCTATGACGGTCCACTAACGATGTTAGAGAGATTCAGCAGAAAGGTGCAGAACTTCTCTTGTGAAGCCAAAACATTGTTCCTTAGCCACCAGGCTTCTGCTCTCTCCTGACACGCCACTCACCAGGGAGCCATGTGTTGAACAGCCTCCTGTTGCTTCCAAGTCACCCTGCAGATGAAACCCGGAGTTTTCTGTAGGCATGGGGTGATTTATCCGAATTCAGGGACTGTGAAGTGAGAGACTTGGGGAGATAGGGGATGAATGAATCAAATGGTTATTCATAACTTAGATTCTCTGCCAATCTCTATTCTGAGTAGCATAATAGTTAAATTCCTGCCTTCCTTCTTTTAATGCTTCCTATTGTATCTAAATTCTCTTTCTTTTGGGGATTTGACTGTATCCTGAATTGCTACAGTGAAAAACAATACAAACAAATAAATGCCAAAACAATTAGCTTTTCAAACCTCACCACTTATTTTTCTATTTAGAGAAACTATGTACAAGACCACCATGTGAAGGAGACATGGATAACACTTTGGAAATTCAAACGTGGAGGAGTTCAAGTTCCTTCTATTTTGGTATCATTTGTCCCACGTGTTCCAGCATTTTAATGAACTTGAAGTCTGTGATGTGAGTTTGGGAGCAATGGTTGGGTGAATTAATGGCAAGATCTCAGCAAGTGAAGTCAGGCTTCCCTGGGAACCTTCCTCCCCTTGTAAGACAGTACTCTGGGCTGTCAGTAGCTTGATGGATGAACCAGCAGAGAAGAGACTGGGGCTATGTTTCCAGGAGTTCACTTTCTTAGGATAGCTTTTGCTTAAGTCTTTCAGTAGAGGATAGGGGTAAACAATTCCCATATTTTAGCTCCTTTTTTTGTCTGGATGCTTAAAATAAAGTTTCAGGCTTTAACTGTAACATTTTAAATTAATTATTTTATTTTATTTATTTGAATGTATGTATGTGTGTGTATAAAGGTTGATCTGCAGGTATTTATGTGTATTATATGCATACAGGGCCTGTAGAGGCCAGATTCTCTCAAAGTAAAGTTACAGATGGTTATGAACCACCACATAAAATTTGAGAATTGAAGCCGGGTCCTTTGCAAGAACAATAAATTCTCATAATTGCTGAGTCATCTTTCTAGCCTCTAACCTTAAGATCTTTAATTCTGAAGCTCAAAATGACTTAAGAACCTGAATTTTGCTTTGTTTGTTTGTTTATTGCTTTTCTATTCTTCAACCAAGGTGCACAGAGCACTGTGGGACAGTTTGAAATGAACTGGTATGAGTTCTTTTTAATTAATTAATTAATTATTCTATTTATATATATTTTAGCTTTGATTATCTTTATTTTAGTTTGTTTGTTTGATTGCTTTACATCTAGACTGCAGTTTCCTAGGCAAAGCTACCTATATGAGGAGTAGGGTACCAAAAGCCAGCAAAAGAGGCAGAGACAGCCCCTGCTCCTGCTGTTAGGAGTTCCACAAGAAGGCCAAGCTACATAACTGTCAGATATATGCAAAGGGCCTAGGTCAATCCCATGTAGGTTCCTTGGTTGTCAGCTGAGTCTCTGTGGGCCCCTATGAGCCTGGATTAGTTGATTCTGGGGGTATTCTTCTGGTGTCCTTGACTCTTCTGGATCCTATAATCCTTCCTCCCTCTATTCAGCAGGATTCCCCAAGCCTGGCCTAATATTTGGCTGTGTGTCTCTTCATCTGTTTCTATTAGTTACTGGATGAGGCCTCTCTGGTGACTATTGAACTAGGCACTAATCTATGAGTGCAGGAGAATATTGTTAGGCATCGTTACATTGACTTTATTTTTCTCCAGTCATGTTTAGTTCTATCCTTGGTCTCTAGGTCATCCAGGCTCTGGGTTCAGGCTCCAGGCAGCGTTTTGGGTGGGCTCATTTTTGTGGCATGGGTCTTTGGTCGAACTAGTCATTGTTTGGCCACTCCCCATCTCTGTGCAACCCTCACCCCAGCACCTCCTCTAGGCAGGACAGACTATACATTGAAGGTTTTGTGGCTAGGTTGGTGCCCCGATCCCTCCACAGTAGTCTTGTCTGGCCACAGGAGATGACCAGCTCAGGTTATGCATGCCCTGTTGCCAGGAATCTTAGCTGAGTCATCCTTGTCGATTCCTTGAATTTCCCTTGGACCAGGTTTCTACATGAATCTGAAATGACCCCCTATTCCCATCATCTCAGTGCTCTTCCCCACCCTCAGGATTGTACATTTTAAAAACCGAGAGAATGTAAACCTGGGTGACTTATTTCCCATCCTTTGGAACACATCG
Source organism: Microtus oregoni (assembly GCF_018167655.1). NCBI lineage: Eukaryota > Metazoa > Chordata > Mammalia > Rodentia > Cricetidae > Microtus > Microtus oregoni. Next base: position 15,795,847 of record NW_024543094.1, read on the forward strand.
CCTGTCTTGTTTTTTGAGATTCCGAAGTGACTTTGGGGGATTAAAATAGTTATATGACCTTATTCTTTTCTTTCATGCATAAAGTTAAAGTCTATTAATTACACAATAGCATTTAATTTAAAATATATGCCGAGAACAAAAGACTCCTTTTTGTACATCTAAAGTTGATCTCGCTCATCTCATTGTTGAAAGGTCTCTGGAAATGTTGTGCTTTTTCTGCAAATAATTGGCATTGTGACCGTCCTCTATCTTTATTGTTTAATATGATTTTCTGTGTCAGCTCCCCATTTAATCTGCTGCTGCTGCTTCTACAAGCTTCCCTTCACAGCAGAGTGAGGCTGATTTTCTTAGATGATGCATTCTGCGTTCTCCTTCTTTCTTTGTTTCAACTTTCAGCTCTATCTACATAGTTAGACTATAGCTGGGGAGCAGAAAGTGCCAGAATTTCTCCCAGTGGGAAAATCAATTCAGGAAGAAGATCCAGGATCGAGAATCTGACTAGAGAACACCTCTTCCCTTTTCCAGCCTGTCTGTTCCCTGGGTGTTCTTCCCAGGACTCAGACGTTCCAATTGACCTGATCTTTATTAATAACGTCTCTTTCCCTTATACTACAGGTGAGCATGGTTTGTCTCATTCTCTTCTGTATTTCCAAGAAGAGACTGGTCCCCCAGAGCTATACCATTGCAAAACAGAAAGAAGGCAGTGGTAAGGGACATGAAAGATAATTCTGGAAGGCTGGTAAAACTAAATGCTTTGCGTGGTATAACCCAACATCCCATGAAGAGCAAGGAGTGAGGCTTAGACCTTGGATGCGCATCTGCCAGCCTTCTCCAAACATGCAGCTCTTTTCAGTCCTTGGCTTGAACCCCCCCCCCCCCCCATTGCCCTTAATCTGGGTTTAAATGTTCTGCAGAGAGTATGACAGGTAGGGTATGCCTCAGGGCATAACGTTTCTGATGTTGGATGAAATGGTTGTGTGTGTCTAGGTGCATTTTCATGAGCCCTTTCATTGACTGTAAGAGTTTTTCATTGAGACGTGGTACAAAAAGACTAAGAGCCATCGAAGTCATGACCCAGCACGCTGGACCACAAAAAGAAGTCTCACACTGCAACGGCACCATCTTTTCAGAGAATTAGAACTCACTCCTGCATAAACTCGGTTTAAAATGGGAGACTTTTGTCTTCAAGAGGATGGCTCTTGTTTTAGAAGGGTCGTCAGGGTTACTCCCACCCTGCACAGTCAAGAGGTCATCTACCCCTGAGTAAGCTTTTATGGCCATCCACATGAACTGGCAAAGGGTATTTAGCTCAGTTGTAGCTAGCTCCTTAGCCTTTGTTTTTGTTTGTTTGTTTGGTTTTGTTTGTTTGTTTGCTTTAGCAGTGCTGGGCATTGAACCCCAAGGCTTTGCAAGCATCAGGTGAGCACTCTGCCAGGATTGCCAATCTCCACCCCTTTCATTTCTCATTTTTTAAAAATCAATTCTGACTATTGGTAGAATTCTGAGGATGGAGGAAAAAGACAGTAGATTTCAATACAAACTATGCAGAAATTCCTCTATTTCTCTCCTAGACCACACCCCCCCCACCCCGACACAAGGCAAGGATTCCTTCCTGAAAAAACTGCTCTAGCAAGAAGAGCAGATTAACTTCAGCTTTTAGAGGGATGCCAGAGGGATGGGAGATTTCAAAGATCCTGTGGCATTTTTAGTATTAATATTTATTACTCAAGAGTTTACCAAGCTTTACTTGAAGAAACTCACCCAACATGCAGTGTAGAATAAAGAGCATGATAAAACCACATGGTTCTGTTTTCTTGTTTTTTAAATGAGGACAGCCGCACAACCGTTTGCATGCAGAAACAGCCTAACCAAAACACTTATTTAGAACAAAACCAGACCAGTATGCATTTGAGCTATGTTTGCTATTATATTTACAGCCGCAATTACAGTAAGAGCTGATGAACAGGAAACCGAGAGGCACAGAAACAGGACTCCTACATGAAGGGTTGCCATTATTTTTATGTTTACTTACTCAATCTTCATTGAGTCTAAGTTTTAAAAATGTATCTTTTTTATTTATTTTACATTTATTTATTTATTTATTTATTTCAGTTTACATACCAATTCCAGTTCCCCCTCCTTCTCCTCTGCCTGCTTCTCCCCACCTCCCCCCCCCCCATCCACTCCTCAGAAAGGGTAAGGCCTCCCATGAAGAGTCTACAAAGTCCAGAATATCAAGTTGAGGCAACACCAAGCCCCATCCCACCCTGTATTGCAACTGAGCAAGGTATCCCTCCATAGGGAATGGGCTCCAGAAAGCCAGTTAACACACCAGGGATAAACACTGGTCCAACTGCCAGTGGCCGCACAGAACTGCCACCCACATTCAGAGGGCTTATTTCGGTCCTGTGCAGGTTCCCCAGGTATCAGTCCAGAGTCAGTGAGCTCCCAGGAGCTGGCATCAGCTGTCTTCATGGGTTTTCCATCATGATCTTGACCCTTTTGCTCATATAATCCCTCCTCCTTCTCTTTGATTGGACTCAGCCCAGTGCTTTTCTGTGGATCTCTGCATCTGCTTCCATCAGTTAGTGGATGGAGGTTCTATGATGACAATTAGGGTGGTTGTCAATCTGATTACAGGGAAGCTCAGTTCAGGCACCCTCTCCACTATGGCTCAGAGTCTTAGCTGGGGCCATCCTTGTGAATCCCTGGGAATTTCTCTAGCTCTAGATTTCTCTGTAACCCCTTAATGGCTCCCCCATCTTTCTCTTTCCTTGCTCTCCCTCTCTGTCCCTCCTCCAATTCAACCATCTCTTTCCCTCATGTTCTCCTCCTCCTTCCCCTTCCCCCTTTCACCCCTCTCAATTTACTCAGGAGATCTTATCTATTTTCCCTTCCCAGGGTCATCCATGCAGATCTCTTTTAGTGTCCTTGTTACCTAGCTTCTCTGTGTTTGTGGATTTTAGCCTGGCTATCTTTTTCTTTACAGCTAATATCCACATACGAGTGAGTACATACCATGTTCGTCTTTCTGGATCTGGGTTACCTCACTCAGGATAGTTTTTTCTAATTCCATCATTTGCCTGCAAATTTCAAGATACCATTGTTTTTTACTGTTGAGTAATACTCCATTGTGTAAATTTACCACATTTTCTTTATCCATTCTTGGGAGTGAGGGACTATAGAGCTATAGTAATAAAAACAGCTTGGTTTTGGCTGACAAATAGACATGTGCATAAATTCAATTGAATAAAAGACACCGACATTAACCCACACAACTATGAACAACTGAATTTTGACAAAGAAGCCAAAATTGTACAATGGAAAAAAGAAAGCATCTTCAACAAATGGTCCTGTCAAAACTGGATGTTGGCAGGTAGAAGAATGAAGATAGATCCATATCTATCACCGTGCATAAAACTCAAGTCCAAATGGATCAAAGACATCAACATAAATCCAGTTGCACTGATCCTGCTAGAAGAGAAAGTGGGAAGTACACTTGAACTCATTGGCACATAAGACCACTTCCTATATATAACAACAGTAGCACAGACACAGAGAGAAACAATTAATAAACAGGACTTCCTAAAACTGAGAAGCTTCTGTAAGGCCAAGGACATGGTCAATAGAAAACAGCAGCCTACAAAATGGGAAAAGATCTTTGTACAACCCATATCTGACAGAGGACTGATCTCCAAAATACATATAGAACTCAAGAAACTAAGCATCAAAATACCAAATAATCCAATTAAAAAATAGGGTACAGGTCTAAGCAAAGAATTATCAACAGAAAAACTCAAATGGCTGAAAGGTATTTAAGGTATTTTATTTATTTATATGGTTGGTGTATGTGTATGTTTGCACATGTGTGGCCACTTTCATTCCATAATGCATACGGAGAGGTCAGAGAACAACTTGCAGGACTTGGTTCTCACTTTCTGCCATGTAGGTCCCCAGGGATGGAATTCAGGCTTGGTGGCAGATCCCTTTATTCACTGAGCCATCTGACTGGCCCAAATCTATGTTTACCAATTGCTAGGCATTGACAGATAGTTTTATGCTAAGTATATACACCACAGGACTATAGTCATATTCTTCCTTTTTTGTCTTTTTGAGACAAGAGTTTCTCTGTGTCTCCTTGGACGTCCTGGAACTCATTCTGGCCTCAAACTCATAGAGATGTGACTGCTTCTCCCTCCCAAGTGCTGCACAGTAATAATCCTATGTATGAATATGTTCACCTGTGTGTACGTGTGCATGTGTGTGCAGGTACACATATGTGTGGATGTACACGGGGTTATAGGTCAACCTTGGGTGTTCTTCCTCAAGAGTCATCCATTTGTCTGCTATAGGCTCTCTCACTGATCTGGAATTCATCAATGAGCTTTAGTGTGGCTGACCATTTAGTTCTGGGGATCAACCTGTCTTCACTTGGACAGTAGTGGGAATACAGCCATGCACCACTATGCCTGACTTTCTATGTGGGTTCTAGGGACCAAAATCTATTTCTCATTCTTGCAATGAATGAAAGTAATTCACTAACTGAGCAGCCTTCCCAGCCCATAGCTCACCCTTCTACTCATCTGCTTTGTTATTTATTCTTTTCTTTTCTAACATCTGCATTTGATGTCATATTTTAATGGACCCTTTTTCCTTTTCCAAGGAGCCTATTGGTCCTGTATTTCCTCCAGAATCAATGCATTAGAGCTAAGAGGTTTAAAAGCAATGACCATCAAATCTGCTAAATACGTTCAGCTACTGTGGTAGCACAAACTAGGCTTTCCACAGAAACTGAATATTAGCAGGAAGGACACAATTAGTAGAAACTAGGAACACACTGAGAAAGAAACTTTCTAAAATGTGTTTGTGTGGTCTATGTATAGATCTCGGTGTGCTTGCTTCTGTGTGTACATGTGGAAGTCAGAGGTCATCATCAGGGTCTTGCTTTATTGCTCTCAATTTTATGAGACAGAGATTGTCATTGAACTTTGAACTCAACTATTAGGCTGAATGGCTGGCTGGTGAGCAGCCAGGGTCCACCATCTCCACCGCAAATGCTGGGCTTACCAGATAGATGTACTCTGCTCCATATGGCTTTTTAGAAAAGATTTACTTATTTGTGTTTCACACATGTTGGTGTTCTGACTGTGTTTATGTCTGTATACCACCTGCATGCAACTGCCTGACGTTTAAGTGAGCTGTGGGGTTGGAACTTATGTCCTCAGACCTGTGTGGTGAACATTTTACCCACTGAGCCATCTCCTCAGCCCCGAGGAAATATCTCTAGATAAAATATAACTTTTCCTCCTGAAGACTTTATAGAAACAGAATTTCCTTTCTCCGAGGGCTGGATGACCACACGTTACACAGGCAGTTGAAGGGCCTATTTTGGTCTCTAGAGTTAGAATTTGAATTCTAGCTCCAAAGTAAAGTGGATGACCTCATGATGGTGACATTTTAGGTTAATGAAAGAACAAAGCTGAGCACTTATGTCAGAGAGGTTGCAAGAATGGTGTCTGTGCAATGCAAGACAGACTCACAAAAGAATCTAAGTGTGTATGGTTCATAAATGTTCACTGTTTTTTTTTTCCCCAAAGCAATCCTAACTTCAAACCTGCTTTCTTTAAGCTGCATTTTCAAACTGGAATTGAATCTTTTGTCAGACGAAGAGTCTTGATTCTGAGCTCAGACTCATCAATGCATTTTCTATACCGTGATTATAGTCTCATTACAGGTGTTAAGGTAAAAAAAGATTCAGGGCCGATAGATTCAAAATTGCCTAAAATTTCATTAATCTGGAACACATTGTACTGACTGTTCCAAAAGCTCCAGTAAATCATGACTTCATTTCAATATTTAAAGACACCTCTTTTCTACAGGCTAGGCAACAGACAGGTGTAATGCCACTTGAGGAGACTGACAGAGGTCAAAGGCCAGTAAGCCAGCTGTATACAAAGCAGAATCAGCACAGCACATGCGTCTTAATTGGAACTCATCTTGAGTGCAACCAACTTCTTACCATACATTCTGTAGTTCACTTATTTGTCCCTTTAGATTTTGCTCTTGTTTTTATTGGACAATTAGAGAGATGAGTAAAGACACATTTGTTGCTCAACCTAAATCACTTAAATTACCCCTTAACATGAACACTTTACACACCCAAAATTTATGCTTAATTCCAAGGTCCAAAAATATCCATTTGTAAGTTTCCTGTTATTTTGTTTACTTTTTTTGTTGTTGATAATGTCTCATAGGTCTCAACTAATGGACAAGGCTTTCTCTTGGCTTTGAGCAATTGGTTGTCCACCTGTGGAACCCAGGATAGGTAAGGAGTACTCTATTGGCTTATGGAACAGAATGTTTCTGATAGATATTAAATATTTATGCATGAAAAAGAACAATTGTGGTCACTCCACTTTGGGTCAAATTACAGCCCCATCATTTTCAATGCCGTGGAGTATGAAGTCAGCAAGTACCTTTCCCTCCTAGAATACTGTGTGGCACAGAGGCGTATTTTAGGAGCAATGCTCCTGCCAGAAAGGCAAAGGATGGGGAGTGAAATGTACCAGCTACACAGAATCGAATCATCCTAATGGTGATGTCTGTGTTATGTCTCAGTGTAGCTTCTTCATCTCTGCCCTTGGGCACTGAGCTTGATGAATCACATGCCACCTTGTCCCACTGCTCTTTGTGGCCATCACTCACAATACTGACATGGCTCTCTAGATCTGGATATCTGGGAGATGCATAGCTACTCATTGTATGACAATGGGGGAGAGTCTGATCAGTTGCTGTTTGCGAGACAAGAAAGCGATGAAACCAGTAATTTAATTGTTTGTTTAGCCACATTGTCTGTTGTGGAAATTAAGTTATATGATTAATTCCAAACTTAAAAAAAAACAACTAGGCTTTTCAGTTTGTTGTTTAAGTTGATAACTGAATGACCTGGCTAACTCTGTAAGGAGAAACTTGCAAATTAAGTATACCATCAGTCCTACTTAGGAGAGTGGCTTTGGTTGCTAATACTTAGAAGTGTGTTCAAATGTTCCGTACAGTAGCTACTTGTTTCATGTAACTGCCAAGCACTTGAAATGTGGGTATTTCAAATCCAGACGTGTTTGCAAGAATAATCTATATTATACACAGGATCTCATAGACCTCATATGAAAGATAGCTCAATGATTTCTGTGTATTGTAGGCAGAAAGGAAAACATTTTGAGAATGCTATACAAAACACAATATCAAACTCAGTGCCGCTAATTTCCCTTTTCTTTCTGTACGTAGCTATTAAAAAATTGCACCATCCCTGCCACTGGCATTATTTTTCTGTTGGCTGGTGTTCTGTTCATTGAATCAGCTGACTCAGCAGTTTAGGTTTCCAAGTCAGACACCTTGGCTGGAGTTTGGACCCCTGAACAGTCCTCATCATGAATACAAGTCAAAAGGTTATTTGTGCTCTTGTAGGCAGAAAGGAACAGAACGATGGACTGTGCAGGACATTTTTCTCTGGCTGAAGGTGCCTGTCAAATTCCAGATGTCACCTGTGGAACATGAACAAACTCAGAAAGATGATGTTTGTGAGAAGAAAAGTTCTGGAGGCAACAAAGTCCTGTTTTGTGGAGATAGGACTTCTGACTGACACAATGCCATGAGTTCATAGCCAAGAGCAGCCCTTGATGGCAGTCATTAGACAGTGATGAATTAGAGGTGTGTGTGTGTGTGTGTGTGTGTGTGTGCGCGCGCGCGCGCGCACGCGCGCATGTGCATGCATAGTGTATGGGGGAGACAAACATTCCTGTGTAGCTGGAAATCTTCCACAGACCACAGTATGAGAGGATTTCTTGATTAGATCTTGGTGCTGAAAGATTGTGGAAGTGGCACAAAGGATGCTCATAGACTACTCATCTACATAGGTTGCATTATTTAGCAATTAATCGTATTAACACTTGCCTGTTAATATTAAACTGAGTTTGAATAGTAAATTGAAATCACCCTTTTATCATAGGTGTGATTAATGTTATCACTTATGTTTGGCGTGCCCATCAAATAGATGGTTTCTGGTCCATACAGTGATTAAGACAGCATCAGATATAATTGAAATCTTCGCTGAGCACAGATTCTGCTGTCCAAGGTTCTTTGTATGTTCCCAGAGTGCTAGCATGAGAAGCCTTGGCCATCTAGAACACATGTGGCAGCTACACCAGCTTTACTCACAATGCTTCACAAGTAGAAAGAGTCAAAATGCCCACTGTGTTATATCAACATGCTGGGGGCTTGTCCAATAATAGGAAGAAACAAAGCACTGAAGATTGAAGTGAGAGAAGATAGCCCCAAAGCCAGGTATTGTGGTTCATGTCTTCATCTCTTCTCTCTTTTTCATTCTTCCTCTTGCCCCTTCTCTCTTTCTCTATCTCTCCCTCACCCCCCCCCCCCCCCGTGTGTGTGTGTGCACGCGTACATGTGAAGGCCAAAGGTATTCTTCTTCAGGATGCTGTAAACTGGTTCTGTGTGTTTGTTTTGTTTATTAATGCAGGATCTCTCCCTTTAACCTGAAGTCTCCAGTTTGGCTGGGCTGACTGGTTCACTAGCCTGGAGATTTGCCTGTCTCTTCCTCCCTGGTGCCATGACTGCAGGTCTGCCAGTTACTATCTCATCGGACTTTTTAAAAACTGTGAATTCTAGGCATCAAACTGAGATCCGGGTGCTCTCATGGTGATGATTCTACCCTTTAATCTATCCCCTCAGTTCTGTATGGTTTCATTTACATGTAATGTCCAAAATGTTACAGAATTGTAACAGTAGTTAGTGGTTACTTCAGTGTGAAGGAGAGAAATTAAAAGTAAACGGTAAAGAAAAGATATATCTCTGCTGTAGGAAGCCATTCAGCCAATAGCCTTTAAGATACCAGCCCACTTGGGCATGGCCTCATGTACTCTAAATGTCAATGTAAAGCGCATGCTCTCTCTCTCTCCCACTGTTGGACTCAGTTTCTGTTTCCCTGTTTGTGTGGAGGACTGTGATCTCTTGAGTCTACCTCTAAATAAACAACTCTTTATATACCCAATTCTGTGCTAGTGGGATTTCTTTTTAACGTCTTTCATTTTAACATCCGTCTTCATATCTCTGTGTAGTGTGCTTGCTGTTAAAAATGACTTTGCAATTGACTGCAAGCCCATTGCACAATGATGCGAAAGCACTAAGCCTATTAAACTGTATGCTTTAAGGGGGGAATTTTACGGTATGCTCTTCAAACGAAGCTGTTAAAATCAGAAGTGTACGTCATTTCCACTTTATTGACATGGTGCCCTGTGAATATGTGATTCAAATAAGGGGACGTTGCCTTTGGAGACATGAGATCTTAAAATAGAAAAATATTCTAAAAATAATCTAGAAATGATGACAAAATATAGCAGTGGGTCTCAAAAATCCAGAAAGCTCAGAGATGCCTCAGTGCTGTGGGAGGGCAGAGCATGTTTGGAGGAGTGGGCTTTGTTTCAACAACAGCCTCTGGCTGAGATCCCTGGGAAAAGCAAACGGCAGGGATGATGGCCTTGTGTCGGGGAAGCAACTCAACCCTAAAGGTAGATTGCTGAAGAGATCCATGCTCAGCAAAAGGCTATGACAACAGGAAACCAACCAATTTGCTCAGCATCAGAAAAAGGCACCATCCACCTCAAAAACTTTATTCCCAGCTCACTTCTATGCAGAATGAATGAAGATTTATTTTAAAATTATTTCATTAATTCTTTGAGAATGTCATACAGTGTATTTTGTTGCTATTCACCCCTCACTTCTTACCTAACTTCACCCTTCTCTAATTTGTATCCATTTTGATTTTTTAATTTATGATCTCAATATACTAATTGGTCTGAAGCCATCCACTGAAGTATGGCCAACCTACTTGGGACCATACTCTTTTTTTTTTTAAATATTTCATTTGGTGAAAACAGTTATTTATTTAAATGGTTGATTGGTTTATTCCTTCTGATCAGAGGGTACTTGGCTTTGGTTCACAGATAAGACCCTGCACTCTGCAGCCTGTATATACCCATTATGTTTTCCACTTGATGGATCTAAAGTATTGTCTAGGAAAAGTTACTCATAATCCTTCAGTGTGCTAACTTGTGACACTGAAATAGTTGTAAGTTTAATCAAAATCAAGGTTGACCCTGCATAAAAGCAAAAGGCAAACACTGTATTATGTGATTATTGGGTGACTAGCATTTTCTTTTTTTCTTTTTTTTCTTTTTTTTTGTTTATTTTCTTAAAACTGATTTCCTGGCTTTTGGGAACCTGTTCCCTATACTGCTTTACCTTGCCCAGACTTTATATATAGAAAGGAGCTCGGTCCTTCCTCAACTTGATGTGCCATGCTGTGTTCAAGCCATGGCATGCCTGTCCCTTTCTGAATGGAAACAGAGGAGGAGTTGGTGGATGGGAGGGGACAGATAGGAGTCTGGAGTAGGAGAGGAGGGCGGGGAAACTGTGGTCAGTATGTAAAATAATGGAAAAATGTTAATAGAAAAAATAAAACAAACAAGCAACAAAAACCTCATTTCCCCTCTCTTAGAAGCCACCTACTGTCAACAGATTCTCATGGTAGGAGTTGTGAGTCTGCAAGAATCTTGTGTAGGCACCTACACCTACTGTTGAGTTCATGAAGACAGTGGTCTTGCCATGTCCAGAAAATACTGTTTTTCTCCGATCCTCTGATACTCTGTACAATCTTTCTGGCCACTCTTCTGCCTCTAAACCTTATTTCCAGTGGACAGGATGCTGCTATAGATGTACCATTTGTACCTGACCACTTCCCTGACATTCTCTGAACTTCAGTCCATTGTGAGTCTCAGAGCTAACCACTATCCACCACACACAGAAATGTCTCTGATGAGGTCTGAGAGATCCTTTAATCTATGGTACATAAATTTAGAGGACACTTTGTCACTATGTACATTTAGCAGAATAATAGTGGAAGGTTCCCCCAGGTCCTGTGAGCTTTCCAACCATTGTCTCTTGGCCAAATGTACAGTACCAGGTATATGTGTCCTCTATGAAGAGGGCCTGACATTTAGTAAAAGAGCAATTGGTTGCCTCCATAATATTTTACCACTATTGTACCTATGAGCAAATCTTTGCCATGGTAGTCATCAAGCTTCACGAGGCTCATAGCTGGATAAGAGTATTGATGGTGCCCACTCTGTAGCATGCAGAACATTCACTTTCAGGGCAGATGGAAGCTAGCCAACAGAGTTGATGCATCATGGTTGGTACCAACTTGATGTCTATATGTCCTGTCACAGAAGTGGCAACCGCACTGATCAGCTTTACAGACCTGCCAGTATTGAAACACACCTTTAATCCTAGTAGCCACACTAGTTTGCCATAGAAACTGGGTGGTAGTAGTGCATGCCTTTAATGCCAGCCCAAGGGAGGAATATAAGATGGGAGGAGACAACTCTCAGGAAGTCTCATTCTGAGGACTCCTGGAGGCAGAATTGCCATTTCAAACTGAGGTAGAGATAAGAGCCATTGGCTGGCTGTTTTGCTGTTCTAGGCTTCAGGTTGAACCCCAATTTCTGTCTCTGGGTTTTATTAATCATGATACAAACTTTAAAAATGCATCTTAGCCCCACTTATAAGAAGGCATCACAGCTCAACTGCTTTCTCTGTACAGAGTTGCTCCCTTTTCTTTCTACTTCTGCTGTTGCTGAGCTTCAGGACAATTCCTAATACATGCCTGTCTCTCTTGGAGTCCATTTTCTAACACGTGACAGTTGCTACTATTATTATTTAAAACACAATTTAGTTCAGCTTTCTGCACATAAGAATCCAATGTGCACACACACACAGACACACAGACACACACACACACACACACACACACACACCCCACACCAGTGCTGGAGGTATGATCAAAGAACAAGTCATCAAGAAACCAAACAAATAGAAAAAAATCACCAGATAGAATTTTGACAATGGAAAATCATCATAGAAATTGAAATATAATAAATAAAATGAATGGTAAATAAAAGCAGCTGAAGAAGTCAAGCCCTAGAAGTGAGATATGAATAAATTATTCAGAAAGAAGCATGTACACAAAGTTCGAAGTCTTACTAGGAGGTTAAGATACATGAGAACTCAAAAGATCGTACATATGTACATAGGGAAAGAGACTCAAGAGGAAAGAATAGAAAATAGAAAAACAGAAATATTAAAAAATACAATGACTGCTAATTTTAAAAATATGTATTCAAAAATACAAAGCTTTCAAATGCACCAGGACATAAGCCCCAAAGATGTGTAAGAGTCTCTTAGGCATCTAGTGGGTAAGCTGCAGCCAACCAACAGTAGGACTTAAAGCCACTGGATGGAAAAGATTTGTAGAAGGAGGGAACAATTAAATTGACAGCAGAAACTGGAAATCCAGCTCAAGAGAACTTCAGAAGGATCTTTGCCTTGAATGGAGGAGAGATTACTACTAGTCAGAATTCTATATCCTACTGTTTTAGTGTTTAAGAAAAAGGAACAATTAAAAGGTCCCAAGGCTGAGATACTATTGTATACCTCACCTAAAAGACATTATTTTTTTTAAATTTTCTTTTTTTTCCCTAAATGACATTATTAAGGATGACTTGAAGAAGAGATTAAATTCAGATTATGTGGCAGCATGCATGTAATAATCCTTACTAAAACCATTTGTGGTAAACAGGCAAAGTTAAAAAAGAAACAATACAAATAATGATAATAATAATGATGATGATAAATACTAATAATAGAATGTTTTAAGATAGTAGCTGCAACAATGGCATAGTTAGAGAAGTTGAAATAATGAATGGAAGGGCTGGAAAGGTGGCTCAGTGTTTGAGAGCATCTGCTGCCCTTTCAGAGAATCCAAACTCAGTTCCTGTACCTGGCAGCTCACAGTTACCTGTAACTTCAGCTTCAGGGTACCCGACAGTTCCTTCTGGAATGCATGACCATATGCACCCAGAAAGAACACACACACACAAACAGACACACACAGGCAAGCACATACATGCACGTGCACCCACACGCAGAGAGATAGAAAAAATAATAAAATGATAAATAAAAATAAAAAAATGAAATAGAGACTGTATAGTTTATATATTTGATATATAACACAGATATTATTACTAATCAGGGAGGAATTAGCAGACTAACTAAATGTAGTTCTAGAATAATTAATTTTTCCAGCAGAGGAGAATCTGAAAATCTAAATATGAAAAGCAAAATGTAAAATGTGGATGAGAATATGTTCATGATATTAGGTAAGGGAACACTTTCTATAGCATGGCTTGAAAAGTGAGCGATGTTGAAATATTTGAGCTGCTCTGAGTGCTCCAGGTTAAAGAACAGAAACGCTTATGTAAAGAAGAGGAAGTGAGTGAGTATATCCCATGTTCCTCTTTTTGTGTCTGGCTTACCTCACGCAGGATAGTGTTTTCTATTTCCGTCCATTTGTATGCAAAATTCAAAAAGTCATTGTTTTTTACTGCTGAGTAGTACTCTAATATGTATCTATTTCACACTTTCTTCATCCATTCTTCCAATGAAGGGCATCTAGGTTGTTTCCAGGTTCTGAGAAAACCAGACTCACTGAACATAGTGGACAATGAGGACTGCTGAGAAGTCAAGAACAATGGCACTGGGTTTTGATCCTATTGCACGTACTGGCTTTGTGGGAGCCTAGGCTGTTTGGATGTTCACCTTATTAGACCTGGAAGGAGGTGGGAGGTCCTTGGACTCCCCACAGGGCAGGGAACCCCAGGTCTGGTCTTCTGGCTGATGAGAGAGGAGGAGTTGATTGGGGGAGGGGGAGGGATATGGGAGGCAGTGGCGGGGAAGAGACAGAAATCTTAAATAAATAAATAAATAAATAAATAAAATAAAGAAGAGGAAGTGGAATGGCTCCTAAAATTGTAACAAGCAAAATCTGGAGTAAAAAAAAAAGGTGGCACTTCTTATTCTTAGAACTACTTTTATTTTGTGTGTATGAGTGCTTGTTTGCACGAATATGTGTGTACTTTGTGTGTGCAGTGGCCACACAGGCTGAAAGAGGGCACCAGAACCCCTGGAACTGGAACTGTGGTTAGTTCGGAGCCGCCATGTGGATTCTGGAACCAAACTCTGGTTTTCTGAAAGAGCAAGTGCTTTAAAGCACCCTAGCCACCTCTCTGGTCTCTCAGACCAGGTCACACTCTTCCACACATGCCTCAATGTCACACGTTCTAATCATGCTTCCATTTCTAAATAGTTTTCCTTCTGGAATAGAAGGTCCCATCTAGTTCTCACTCTGCAAACATTAATCCTGCTGCTGCTCTGATTCCACACTCTGCTTAGGTCCGTAGACTGTCTCCCCCTACTTTCCTCTGTTGACTCCTCTTTGGAACACTGCTTCTTTTTCCCAGACTGGAATATAGTCAACAGCCAGATTGTCATGCTACATGTTTTCATTTTAGATTTGCCTGGATTCCTTATTATCTGTTCCTTGAGCTGAACTTGACTCATTTTGATGGTATCTCTTCCTTTACCATTGAATTTCTCATTTGATCTTTGTCCAATGGACTCCTTTGGTCAGACAGTATGCTCACCAGCAAGTCATAAATCAATACAGGAAAGCATCTCCTGTTACATCTCCCGGGCATATTTTTCTCCTCATTTAAATTACAAGGCCTAAATTTAGCAAACAAAGCAATGATTATTACTCTACTCTTCATTGGCTTTGTTAAAAACTCTATTTTCTCTTCTGAAGGTGAGCTCTCAGATGAAAGAGACCTTCAGACACTACCCATGCCCTCGGGTCTCTGTTTGCTGACCTGAACTTCAAAGTCTCCAGAGCTCTGCTGATGATCTTTGATGACTATGTCACTTCTTCTTATATGAATCAGCAGAAGTAGGCAGTGAACCTTAATTATTCCTGGCAGATTGTCTGTCATAGCTTGTATATGTGTTCCAGGAACATGGCAGACTTCCCAGGTTGCTTCATATCAGAAGGATATGTATTCTTCTATCTCTCCATTTGGTGTTATTACTTTTGGATTCTCTCTTCAACCCTGTGGTACAGCAATCATTTTCAACATTGCTCTCATATGTCGAATTGGGTATTCAACGTAGACAAGTATTATGTTTTTTCAGAATGGCTTAGAAACCCGTGAGTAGGAAATATAATAAATTAGGGAGCACATTTGATAAAGAACCAGAGAACTAGGATTTGGCGGCATTCTTCCATTACAAAGAGAAAATAAATACAAATGGTGTTTTACAAGTCTTATGATCTTCAATGTTGAGTTTTCTGGGATCTCATGTAGGTTACCCCAATTCTGCTTTTTCTTGCTGTGCTCTGGGCAAGCGTGCTCAATTTCCTTTCCTTTACTGGGGGAAGGGATAGCAGATCTATATAAATAGTTGTAGAAATTATAAAATTGCAGGTATATAATTTAAGGGGAATATTTTATTTTATTTATTCAAAAGTGCTATTCTAATGAGAAAATAATTTCTTTTTTTTTTTCCTGTCTCCGCTCTGTTCCAACCCCAACACTCCCACAGACTTGCATCTCTTCTTCCACTCCCTTGGAAACTTTCTCTTTCTGGCTTTCCTCCTGGAATTTTTCCCTCTTCTGGTCTAAGAATGCTTCATTGTCATTAGTGATCGGGAGTGATGAAAGGGGCTGTATGCGGGCTGTGCCTCACCTTTTAGCAGGAAGATGAGTTGGTCCTTGCCATAAACAGTGCTGCTCATCACCTTGGGCTTCTGGTGGACATTCCTTATTTCTGCAGCCTACTGCATCTGCTCCTAGTGTCTCTTTATGTCTCTCACTGAAATAATAATTTTTAAGATTTCCCACGAGCATTCCCCTCATCTTATTTATCCTTGTATGCATAACAAGATCTTCTCCGTGGATGTTAAATCTGGGACAGAGTTTCACATATCCAGAGAACACATCCTTTGAAGTCTTGAGGCCCCAGAATATTTCCATAGTTATCAGACAGGTGATGCCTTCATCACTGATTCATGAAGCCAAATTTGTGCTCATCAGTATGTGAGGACAATGTAAACTTTAATGAGAATAACGGCAGGATCAGTGTCACGAAGAGAGCCATTTATGCATTCATTAAAGATTACTCACTGATCTAAATGCTGGTGATAGTTAGGACAAACAAAAGATTGGTTTTTTTTTTCTTGCTTCAAAATACTACTTAAGAAATTTGAAATATATAAAAAAGTATAAAGATTTAAAAAAAAGCCCTGAAAAAAGAAGTCGACCTTCTCCCAACAGAAGCAATTATGCTTTTTTTTAATTTATTTATTTATTAAGGATTTCTGTCTCTTCCCCGCCACTGCCTCCCATTTCCCTCCCCCTCCCCCAATTAAGTACCCCCACTCAGCACGAAAAGCAATCAGGGTTCCCTGTTCTGTGGGAAGTCCAAGGAACCCCCACCTCCTTCCAGGTCTAGTAACGTGAGCATCCAAACTGCCTAGGCTCCCACAAAGCCAGTGCGTGCAGTAGGATCAGAAACCCATTGCCATTGTTCTTGAGTTCTCAGTAGTCCTCATTGTCCGCTATGTTCAGAGAGTCCGGTTTTATCCCAGGCTTTTCCAGACCCAGGCCAGCTTGTCTTGGTGAGTTCCCAGTAGAACATCCCCATTGTCTCAGTGTGTGGGTGCACCCCTCGCGGTCCTGAGTTCCTTGCTTGTGCTCTCTCTCCTTCTGCTCCTGATTTGGACCTTGAGATTTCAGTCCTGTGCTCCAGTGTGGGTCTCTGTCTCTGTCTCCTTTCATCGCTTGCTGAAGGTTAATATTCAGGAGGATGCCTATATGTTTTTCTTTGGGTTCTCCTTATTTAGCTTCTCTAGGATCACTAATTATAGGCTCAATGTCCTTGGTTTATGGCTAGAAACCAAATATGAGTGAGTACATCCCATGTTCCTCTTTTTGGGTCTGGCTTACCTCACTCAGGAGAGTGTTTTCTATTTCCATCCATTTGCATGCAAAATTCAAGAAGTCCTTGTTTTTTATTGCTGAGTAGTACTCTAATATGTATATATTCCATACTTTCTTCATCCATTCACACAAAGGCAACCCACTAACTGGGAGAAGATCTTCACCAACCCCACAACTGACAAAGGTCTGATCTCCAAAATATATAAAGATATATCTCAGGACACTAGACCGTAAAAGGCTAACCAACCCAATTATAAAATGGGGCATTGAGCTGAACAGAGAATTCTCAACAGAAGAACTTCAAATGGCCAAAAGACACTTAAGGTCATGCTCAACTTCCTTAGCGATCAGGGAAATGCAAATCAAGACAACTTTAAGATACCATCTTACACCTGTCAGAATGGCTAAAATAAAAAACACCAATGATAACCTCTGTTGGAGGGGTTGTGGAGAAAGGGGTACACTCATCCATTGCTGGTGGGAATGCAAACTTGTGCAACCACTTTGGAAAGCAGTATGGCGGTTTCTCAGGAAATTTGGGATCAACTTACCCCTGGACCCAGCAATACCACTCTTGGGAATATACCCAAGAGAGGCCTTATCATACAAACAAAAGTATATGCTCTACGATGTTCATAGCAGCATTGTTTGTGATAGCCTGAACCTGGAAACAACCTAGATGCCCTTCAATGGAAGAATGGATGAAGAAAGCAATTATGCTTTTAATGACGCAAGAGTCACTTTTTTAGTCATAGAATTTGTGTGTTTCCCTTCTTTGATTTGTGTTGGTGAAGGGTCTCTAGATGTCTGAGTTATTGTTGTCATTGTTGGACTCCTTGGTTAGTGATTTTCCTTCTATTACTTTCTGTAAGACTGGATTTGTGGCTGCACACTGTTTAAATTTGTTTTTATCCCGGAAAATTTTATTTTCTCCATTTATAGTGAACGAAAGCTTGGCTGGGTATAGTAGTCTGGGCTTGCATCCATGGTCTCTCAGTTTCTGCAGTATATCTGTCCAGGACCTCTGGCTTTCATGGTTTCCATGAAGAAGTCAGGTGTAAGTCTGATAGGTTTACCTTTATAGGTGACTTGGCCTTTTTCCTTTGCAGCTCTTAAAATTCTTTCCTCATTCTTTATGCTTTGTGTTTTGATTATTATATGGCGAGGGGATTTTTTTTTTTGATCCAGCCTATTCGGTGTTCTGTATGCTTCTTGAACCTTCATGGGTATATCTTTCTTTAGGTTGGGAAAGTTTTCTTCTATAATTTTATTAAATATATTTTCTGGACCATTGAGCTGCACTTCTTCTCCTTCTTCTACTCCTATTATTCTTAGGTTTGGTCTTTTTATTGTGTCCCATATTTCCTGAATGTTTTGTGATGAGAGTTTGTTGGACTTGCTGTTTTCTTTGATCAGTGTGTTTATTTTCTCTATGGTATCTTCAGAATCTGAGATTCTTTCTTCTAATTCTTGTATTCTGTTGGTTATGCTGTTTCTGTAGACTCTGTTTGTTTACTTAAATTTTCCACGTCCAGCCAGCCCTCTGTTTGTGTTTTCTTCTTTGCCTCCATTTCAGTTTTCAAGTCTTGAACTATTTCCATTATCTGTTTGATTTTTTTTCTTGGATTTCTAAGGTATCATCCACTGATTTATTCAATTCTTCAAACTTTCTGTTATATTTCTCATCCATTTCTATAAGGGCGTTCTTTACATGCTGTTTAAGGGCGTCAATCACTTTCATGAAGTCAATCTTTTCACTTCTTCTTGATTAAGGTGTTCATGTCCTCCCGTTGTGAGGTCGCTGGTTTCTGGTGGCTTCATGTTGCTTTTCAAATTGTTGGATGAATTCTTGCCTTGGCGTCTGCCCATCTCTTCTTCCAAATGCTCCCTTATGGATCTTCTTTTACCGGATCAGGTCTCCTTGCCTACTGATGTACCTTCCCAGTGATGGCTCTCCCCAATGCTGGCTCTCCTGGCACCCAGATCAGGTCTCCGTGCTGGTTGGGTAGCTCATAAACAAAGCGCCTACCCTGCTTGGTGCAGGCAGGCCATAGAAACAAAGGAACTCCTGCCCACTTGGGTGCCCCGAGGATTCGGACCCACTGCCCAGACAGGCTGGGCTGGGTGATGTTATGTGTCGAAAGAGGGTGGAGGGGGTGAAGTGGGGAGGGTTCTGGATGCAAGCTGGGTGGGATAGGAAGAAAGAGGCAATATGCAGGGAGTAGAGGCCCTGCAGAGAGCCCCTAGAATTTACTTTTTAATTACTATGTGTCTGTAGTTAGGCCATTGTTTTACATGCTTTTATAACACTGGTGTGTGTGTATGTGTGTGTGTGCTTCTCAGATCATTACCTGTTCTCACCTCATTTTATTGTTGTTGTTCTCGGTTTTGTGTTTGTGATTATTTAATGTGTGTGTGTGTACATGTGTGTTGCATGATGCATGTGTGTTTATGTGTATGTTTATATGTGTGTATAAACATGTAGAACTCAGAAGACACTCTTGGGTGTAAGTTTTTGCCTTCTACCTTGTTTTAGACAGGGTCTTTTTCTGATTTCCTCCTGCAATACAACAGGCCAACTGGTCCATAGGTTTTTGGGTATCTTCTATCGCCATCAGTATCTATCCAGGGAGGTTCTGGGATAGAAGGAGCTTATATCTCTCCTCCACGTTGGCTCTGGGGTTTCTAACTCCGGTCTTTATGCTCATGCAGCAAGCACTTTCACCTGTGGAGCTGTCTCCACAACACTTCTTCAGATTTTCCTGAGAAAAAGTTTAGGTGAATATTTAAGGCTGCAAGGTTGGTCTTAAAGTCTCTGCATATCCCACAAGGTTTTGAACTTTGCAGCAATCTTTCTGACTCAGTGTTCTGAGTGCTGAAAATAGAGACAGCACGTACCATACACACACACGGCTGCCACTTCTTTCTTTTTCTCTTTTTAAAAATAACTGACATCTAATATGTATAAATAATTGTTGAGCAAGGCATGATAATTAGACATATGAATACTGTGGAATGATCAAATCAAGACCAACAACCTAGCTACCTTATCCTCTGGTTCTTCCTAAAATGTATTTATTGTTATGCATGATGGTCACTCCGCTCTGTACGGCATTGTGACTTATTTCTTCCATGTAACTGTTTTGTGACTGCCACTCAGCCTTCATCTCTCTTCCTTCCTAAACTCTAGTCATCTTGATTCTACTTGTATCATGTCATTGGTTTTAAAATATTTCCTGGGAATTATTTCACACTATTTCCTGAATATCACTTTCTATGCCATTTTCTTGAGTCATTCTTCTGGTAATTTACAGAACAGCAACAAATACTGCATTTAATTTTTTTTATTTTTTTCCCGTCATGATCAGCACTCATCCAAGCAAAGGGTAGTACTCTTTCCAGAGTGTTAGGCTCCTGATTCCAAAAACCTCAAGACAGTCTCTGAAAATCAAAATTTCAATTCCATTTAAGTCATGAGATGGACTTTTGGCGCCTTAGCTCCAATGGTTAACACACTTGTGTACTCATTATAGATCAAAAAGGAATAAAAATAGCTCAAAAATTATTTCTTAACTATGGACAGAAAGCCTCACTGTGTGCTTTTTTTTTTTTTATTATGGGATTTTAACTTAGCTCCAGGGAGAGAACAAGGTGAAGTGTCTTTATTCTTTGGGTGACCACAAAAGCCTTTTTGAACCTTCTACCTATTTTTCAATCAACAGAGGCTCCCTGTATGGAAGAGGAGAGCCGAGCACAGAGTCAAAAACAAGGCAATAAGGGAAATATTTAAGGTCACAAGGTGAGCGAGTGTGAGGAGCCAAGAAAAGAATTCCAGGGGAATCATCGGTAAGAAACAATGGGTCGTGTCTTCTAACAACGATCCCAGTGGACAAGCCTCTGTTGGGCAATCATCCTGTTTTCTTCTTGAACTCGTTACTCTCAGGCTCTCTCTGCTACCCTTTCACCTGTTACACAATGCACTTCTTTAACCTCACCTGTCCGTTGAAGAGGAAGGGAAGGACCGCAAAAACCTCTGGTTTTGCCACAGTTCTTGCCAATGGAGCATCAGATAGACAACCACATTGTCTCATTGGATTGGCCGTCAACCAAGTTTGTGTTACTCAGTGTAACTATTGAATTTCCTAGGCATGTAGAAGAGACATGGTCCTCATACTCAGTTATGATTATAGGAGAACAATTTACATAGAGTGTTGGAGGCCTTTGAATTTCTTGTTTCACTTTGCCTCCACCAGAGACAAATCATCTACTGCTTTAAAATCTTTATAACTCTATCATCTCTATCTATCTATCTATCTATCTATCTATCTATCTATCTATCTATCTATCATCTATCTATCTATCATCTATCTATCTATCTATCTATCTATCTATCTATCTATCTATCTTCATGAAGGTGTTCAAGTGCCATAGATCAATGTGGAAGAGTTGGTTCTCTCCCTCTACTGCTTGGATCATGGGAATTGAACTTGGATGCTCAGGCTTGGTAGTAGGTGGGTTTTTTCTTTTGTCCTAAGACATCTGACCAGCCCATGTATATGTATTTTTAATTAGACATGTTTTTTGAAGGTAATTTAGGAGCACTACACACACACACACACACACACACACACACACACAAACACACACACACACACATTTTGGAAAGCGATCTATGCTTTCTTCATGCCTGTGTCAGGCCTCACTCCTGAAGGTCAGACATGTTTTCTAGATGGGAGAGATGATATCAGCCAAGCAAGGATCAGGTATCAAGTCATGTCAGTTCCATGATTTTCAACAAAGAAAACTCATCTGGTGGTTGAGAATGCTTGCTAGTAATTAAAATAACATTCACTTTATAGATCAATTTACTGAACTCATTACAAGGTTGGATAAGTGAAGAGCAAACTTTCAGTATCACAAACCTCAGCATCCCTCAAGGATGTAGTGGGAGATCCACACTAAAGACTCCTGGGGTGTGATGTTTTGTCTTCTCCGGTGCTTTAAACAGTCTTGTGAGTTTGGCACAAAGGAACACATTACGTTTCTCATGCCCCTAGGGTACCAAATGCTACTCTTCATTTTTCATATCTGATGGTGGGTTGGCTTTTTACAAAATCTACCAGATCTGCCTTCCCCCCTGTAATGACTTATCAATTCCATTATCATCCAGCTAAGTAGAGGGGCTTACTTAGTTGCCTACACTTCCTGAGGAATTAAAGATAACTATCATCAATAAATATTTATTGAGTGCCCTTCTATGGTTAAGAGACTGTGCCAGGCACTGTACAAAACTTGATTACAAGCCCACAGCTACTGCCCAAAGGAGCTAGCAATCTAATTACAGATAATCCAGAGGTGATAAATTCAGATGACAAGCTCTTGCCAGGCAGGTCTACAATGTTCATCAGAGATGAGGGAAGGGAAAAGGGGAGAGAGGCAGAGGGGGAAGGAGAAGGAGAGGGAGAAGAGTTCATTTTTGGGTGTTAAAATTTGCAATTTGCCTTTTCTTTGCCCCCTGTCTTTTGTGTTTATTTCAAACTGGATTAAGGAAAATAAATTTAAATTTGAGCAGATACTGAAATCCATGAGGTCTTATGCAATAATGATTAAATCTAAGACACACCTCATAATTTGTCTTGTCCCCGCCTCCTTTGCTTTTTATCCATCCCCAGGGCTCAGTCACTAATTAGTATCATTCACAGGAGGAACCAAGTGGTCTCTGAAGACCTCTTGAGTAACAACAAGGTTTATGGCTTTCAATATGGTACAACTTATAAGAACAGCAGACAGGATCAGGTGAGAAATGGAATATTGAAGTTTAACAAATGTTCCTTATGACTTACCAATAACCATCAAAAAGAAGCAGCCAGACCAATGCATTAGCATCATTTGGGAACTTGTAAAAAACGTGTTTGCTCAGGTTCTGGTGGGGACGCAGGGACCTGGGTTTTTAATAAGAGTTGTTAGCTTCTTCTGAGACAGACATGGACAGCTGCTGCTTCCTGTGCTAACTATAATGAAGTGGATCTTTGTATGTGTATGTTTGTGGGTGCGTATGCATGTGTGTCTGCAGGTGTAGATCTATGCGGAGGCCGAAGGACAACTTCGACTGTCGTCCTTCATGTGCTATCTAACTTTTAACTATTTCCAGTTCTTTGTCAATGGGCTCTCTTACTGGCTAGGATCTTCCAAAGTAGGCATGGCTCTCTAGCCAATGAGGCTTGGTGATCCTATGCTTTCTACCCCCAAGTGCTAGGATTGCAAGCATGTGTCATGAAGCTTGACGTTCCATATGGATTCTTGGGCTGAAATTTGGGGCTTCATAGCTTAATGAAAAGCACTTCACTGATTGAGTTGTACCCTACAAGTTCCTTAATAATTCTGGGTCAAATCTATGACTACCAATTGGTATACAAAGCTTTAACGAAAGTTCATCATTTTGGAGTCTACAAGACAAGAAGATTTAGGACATGAGCAAGGAAGGACTGGATAAACCTGTGGGGTGTGGACAGGTGTTTCTGGATAACTTGTTTCTTAGATTGTCTCTGGGTGATTTCAGAGAAACCTAAGAGTCAGCCCAGGGAAAGGAGTCTGTGCTCCCTGGGACAGTATCTTTGGCCCCAGCAAAGACCTCATACAGTATGGCAGTCAAACATATTACCCAGTCAGTGATGGATTTTCCATCAAGGAAGAGCTTGTGTGTGACAATTATCTCAGATACAGGAAATGGTTGTCAGCACCAAATACAGGGATTGCAAAGCTGCAGGCCTTCAAGAACTGTGAGGAGAGTCTCCAAGCTATGACTTGGATATGCATACTTTAATATAGTTCACATGGATCCTCCTTCCTAGGTATGGCTAATATTCCCAGGTAAGAAAACAGAAGAGAGAGGGGGAGGACGGAGGGAGAGAGAAAGGGAGGGGGGGACTGGGTGGAGAGAATATATTGGCAAGGCTGAACAAGTTACATCTTTAAATCCTGATGATTTGGTGGGAGAGTCAGATGTCTATCATTAAAAGAGAAATCTGTGAGTCTATAAGTGAAGATGGTCTATAGTAAATCTATGAACCAGGTTCTGACTTCTTTGTTAGAAGGGAACCTTAACTCCTCCTGGGAAGATGTTTACAGTCCAGAGCAGCATCCTGCCTTCCCCACGTGAGAATGACGGGGATAGACACGTTGAGGCCGAGGTCTTTCATGTAAGATCACAAGCATTTACAGAACTTGTCTTGTCTTCACCGTTGTTGCGTGGCTCCCTCCAACAATCAGAATGGCAGGGAAGCCAGTACTGACACAAGAAAGAGGATGGAAAGCTTTGACCTGGAAATTCCTTCTTGGGAGGGCCTTGCTTCCTCTTGGATCACTGTCCTCTTGGATCACCGATAGAGCACTTTGCAAGGATGTGTGAACTAATGAACGAGCTGGCTCTCTTTCTCAAGTGTCCTTTAGGAAATAACTCTCTAGGGGTAGGTAAGCAATCTGAAAAATATAGGACTTGAATTGATTAAAAACATTCTACTAAGAATTAGCTAAGATTATAAAAGAATATATGTGGTTAATTTCAATTTAAATTAATAGCCACATTTTATTTAATATGGGTGTTACTACGATGCTCAACAATTTAATTTTAAAATGAGTGTAAAAGCTTCTCCTTCTAATGTTTTTTTATAATGCAATTAAAAAAAAGAATTCATTTAGCTATAATGTGCATATATATTCTTAGGTATAATTATGTATATATGCCACAGTTACCCATTTATAGAATTAACTATGCATAATTTTATAGATTTAACCACATACAAACATAATATTTAAAAGTCTTATTAATATTGAATATTTACATAAATCTCTATATTCATTAATATTAAGTGACTAAAAAGGCAAACAGTGGATATGCTGTTTTCAGTTTAGGCTTTGTTGTATTTCAAGAAGATATATTTAAAAGATTTGTTTAATTTAAAATACCCCAGTAAAGTTACTTATTAAAATATAGTACATAGGTTTGTTTGATAAACAATGATGCAATTTAAAGAAATACTGGGTCATTATGTCCTAATGACAACCATAATTAGAAATGTCTGTCTCTGAATTTCTCAAGAATAGAGGAAAAGTTGCTGTTCAGAGGAGCCCAAAGCACGCTCCCCACCCCATTTGAGTAATTTAAGCCCAGGCTGAAGCGGGGAAAGGACAGGTGTAATTGGCCTAGTCTCTCCTACTTCCAGCCTTACAATTACCATAATAAGGTTGTCTATAGAGAGGTCAGAAGCTAACGGCCAGTTTGGCTGCATCCTTCCAAGACTGTCATCAGCTAAAGAACAAGGAGTCCATTCGGTCCAAAGGAAAAGCTAAATAGTTATTGATAATTGACCTAGTGATAGGAGGGTCTGCCAGAAGGCCAGAGACAGAGAGAGGGAGAAGCAGTGAAAGATGAGATCGCAACAATGGCCAAGTAATAATGCAGGATGAGTGACCTCAGTGAATTTATAATTACATTGCAAATAAGGATGGGGGATGGTCTGCCAGGGACAGTTAACTCTCCAGATCTTGTATTGATGTTAAGCGCATTGGGAGAGATACAAATGTAGCTCTAATTTGTTCATGAAGAAAGGGAGACAAGTGGTCGGGACTAGTTCTCTCCAGTTAGCCAAATTCTTCTGGTCATTATGGAGATTTCCCCAAAAGAGAAAAGCCTCCTAGATGATTTGTAGAGAGTGAAGGAGTAATGAAGTTTATTAACGGAGCGCTCTGGAGATGTGTGCTTAAAACATCATCCAACCGGGAGGCTCTCCTTCAGCTCAGTTACTGTGCTCTAAGAAGTAGCCTTGGTAGTGCTCAGATCAGATCATGGGCTTGAATCTCAAGGATGGGATCTTTCAGGTTTGACTCTTGCTCGCTCTATTTGCTTTACAGCGGCTGGGAACTCCCTAGCGGGAACCAAGAGCCCATTAATCACTTGCTCCTTCTACATGTATGTCTACACTGCAGATCTCCACATCGGATGCCTCCAGCTTATTCTCCTGGATCAGATCAAAGCTTGATGGGTCTTTACCGAGGCATCTTCATCAACTGTGTGACCTCTCTTTCCCACTGAGAATGCATTCTGGATTTTTCCACATGATGATCTTTTGGGGGGTAACCTCAGAATGAGCAGAAGTTTCCATGATAAAATTCCATTTTATGACATCCTTTAGGTGTACGAGAGTAGTACTTCCTTCAGGTTACAAAAAGAG
Organism: Microtus oregoni; assembly: GCF_018167655.1. Classification (NCBI taxonomy): domain Eukaryota; kingdom Metazoa; phylum Chordata; class Mammalia; order Rodentia; family Cricetidae; genus Microtus; species Microtus oregoni. Next base: position 15,822,041 of record NW_024543094.1, read on the forward strand.
GAGGAGAGGGCCCAGCTACTCTGCACTCCGACTTTGTCATGTTTGGAATGACATCTGCTAGAACATTTATGGTGTCTCTCTAAGCATTTTGTATAAGAAAATGGCTTCATCTTATCTAAAGTTTGGTTTTCCTTTACCTATGATCAGCTTCAGTTTGACGATTTTAAATGGAAAATTCCAGAAATAACTTGTGAGTTTACATTGCATGATAAAATCTGACATCGCTGCACACACAACCTGCCCACTAGTGACTAAGGAAGCACCTGGATTATCAGATCAGCTGGGACCATATCACGGTACTTGTCTTCCAGTAACCTTCTTAGAGTCCTCAAACACAGGAATTACTGTGCTGGCAATTTGGATATGCTAAAGACACACAATAAGGTAGCCATCTCAAGTGAAATGGTAAAAGTATATACATATTTGACAGAAGCAATACCATGTTCCCATAGAGTTTTATATTAGCACTATTTCAGTATGGTTATTTTATTTTTGGTTTTGTGGTTAACCTTCTCCTGGATCTAACATATGAATTAATTTCTATAACAAGGATATATGTATATATATATATACATATATATATATATATATATATATATATATATATATATATATATATACCAGTTAAGGACATTTTGGCCAATGATGGGTTGTGTATGTAACAGTGGTACCATGAAATTGTATTATCTAGTGAGGTTGTAACCAATTCAGTTTGTGTAAATATACTTTATGATGTTCCCAGAGCAAATGAGTAATCAAATAATACATTTCTCAGAATCTGTCACAATTATTAAGTGATGCATTGCTTTCTTGGCCTGGAAATTACCCATGGTTACAATGGAGGTCTTGAAACATACACCTTACAGACAAGGGGGTATTGCTTTTTATATAGACTTATGGTAAATTTGTCTAGAGAGATGAATCTAACACATCATAGGAAATACTACATATCTATAAGCATGCTTATATACACACAAATATAATTATACGTGTATTTCCATATGTAACTATACAGTTCTATATGTAACTATACAGTCCTATATGTAACTATACAGTTCTATATGAGATAAAGAAGAGGCACTTATCCCATCCCTGTGTATAGATGGATGCTGGTAAGAGTTACCAAAAAAAATGCTTGATGTGAACATGGCATGAGAAAGAGACAAATTAATTAACTTGTTCATCATTCCTCAATTAATTAGAAATGGATTTCTGAATGAGCACAGATATAGTCATGTGAAGAAAAATGTGAGATGGCTGGAAGAAGGAGAGGATGATGTCAAGGTGACAATAACAGTTGCACCATGAAGAGGCTCATGAAAGACATTTAAACTTAAAACTACCAAACATTTACAGAATACTGTTTGGTGACTCAAAGAAAGGAATTCCAAAGCATACTTGTGCTGTTCATGTGTAAGCGTGTATAACTGCCAGATTTAGAAAAAGAAAGAAAGGAGGAGAGGAGAAAAAGAAGGAGGAGGAGAAGGAGAAGAAATCTAGGTTTATCTGATTATTTAAAAATCAGCATTCTCCAATCAAGGCTGGATTTGAACTCACCATTTGTTCCACACTGGTGTTGAACTCATAATCATTCTATCTAAGTGTCTCCAATCATGGAATTACAATGAATTATCACCACGTCTGACCAGGCAAAATTGAAATTGCAGTAAATTAAGGAATAGTTTTTAAGTATGTGATTCAACTACACTAAAACATGACTCTGATTTGACCTAAGATTTAATTTAAAAGAAATTTATTTTCTTTTCTCTGGCAACTCTCTTCTACTGAATGTGTGGATGATGGGTTTTAGGGAACCTTATGCAGGAGGATGCGAACCAATTAGGTGGGTAGTGAATGGTTTGACAAGAGGGAGGATATGGGGATGCAAGATAACTGATTCTAAGCTGGAAGAAGAAATCTCCACAGTGCAAAGGACGCCATCAAATCCAGTTGGTCAGGTCTCTTCTGACTTTTGAAGTCATGTGTTACACCCAGTGGCCCACTCCTCCATTAAGTGTTTCGTTCCCTCCTTTGTCTCATTAACACTGGAATTCTATAGATCGTTGACAAGCAGTCATTATTGTTACACAAGTATACAGGGTGCCAATTATCACAATGGCTAATTATTCCAAAACAAGTTTTTTCTTTATGGACCTGTTAATGGCTGCCTTTGGCTCAATGTCATCTCGAAATCATTTTTCTTAGCAGGTACTGTAAGCACTGCCACTTCTATGAGCGGTCTGCCTACACAAAGAATAAAAATCAAGTTGGAATCATGTAAGAATGACTTCTGGAGTTTGAGTTAGTACCCACTGTTTATTGACTCACTAATGTTTTTTTATGTGTGCATTCCTGGTTAGTTTTACAGAAACCTTAGGAAGTAACTTCAATACAATTTTCAATTCAAATGAGCAAGAAGAACACAGATAGGTTAGACACTTACAAATCAATGGAGTTGCTTTGGAGGGAGTCTCTAGAGAAAATGGTCTGAAGCCATAATAAAGTTACAAATTTTGTGAATGTCCAAATTAGTCAATTTCTATATATTTTGTCTCTTGCTTAACTGATTAATCCAGTTCAAGTATATGATCAGCATCACTTCATCCCTGGGAAGGTGAACAGATACAGAATGAAGCTATTGCATTACCCATATCATGCCTGTATTCAAGTGTTTGATAAAAACAGCATTAAAGCAGACAGATATTTTGGCTCCTGGTTTCAGAGAGTTTAGTCTCTGGATCTTCCGGTCCATATGCCTTGAGTAATGTGTGTGTCACAGGAAATTGCGTCACCTCATTGTGGACAGGAAACACAGAGTGAGGCAGAAAGGGGCAAAGAATGAGGCACCCTGAGATTCCCTCACTGTTCGTGACCTATCTAGTTCTGCCAGACAAATCCCATTTAGTAGTTTCTGGAATCTAAAACAACAACAAAACAATGACAAAGAAAACCCACCATCAACTGGTCAAGTCTTCAAAAAGTAAGTGAGGAGAGAGTTCACACTCAAGTCATAAAGGTTCCTTCAGGCAAAAGCTGACCTCATCTTAAATTTCTTCACCCCTCCACACTTTTTTGGTACTTTAAAATTCTAATATTTTAGATTCCCGAGTAAACACGTGTTCAATTTTTGATTTAGAAAAGTAACTCATAATTTTTCCATGAGTTACTAGAAACTGTTTAATACTACTGCCTAACAGAAAGCCTTTATTGATTTATTTTTCCTGGAAAATATATATATTTGCTCCAAAACAAGATCTTACAGGAAGTTACAAAAGAGAATAGCACCTTTATCCATTTTTTTTAACTGTATAAAGGAGCCAAAATAAAGTGAAAAATGACAAAATTCCATCTGAAAATAAGTTTCAAATCTCAAGATTGGTGAATAGTGTTATTTTAGACTAGCTTAGAAATACAAGTAATTTAATAAGACAGTTTGTTTCTGGTTTCCCTGGACTATCCAGCCCCTGCCCTTTCTTTCCCTCTACCAATTCAGAGGCCAATTTGGGGTCAAATTTGGAAGTCAAGTGCTGGTAATATAAATACGTGTTGCTGGGTAATGTTAAAAGTGGAGTGTGAGGTCCATGATCTGCCCTCTGGCTTTTTATTCCTTCATTTTTGGAGAGAATGTTGATTGAAGTCTTTAAAAGCATTTTAGCCTGGCGTGCTTTCAATTTCTCAGCCTGAGCAGCAATTATCTGGAAGGAAGCAGTTGATTGCATCAATGAAAGGGTTTTCATCTGGGTTTGCCAAGGTATTTTTTTTTATTAATATGAATTAATTAACTTTGCTAATGTAAAAGGTAGAAGAACAATTTTATTACACTTAATGGCAGAATTAGGCTGTGCACCTAGGAGCCTGGATGGCATCATTCAAGATGTGGCTAGAGGGATCAGGAGCAGTCACACTGTTGGTGTCCAGAGAAGTTCGAAGTTTTGAAGCATAGTTCAAGAGAAAGTCAGATAGAAACATAAGTAATTTGCTTCCCATGCTTCAAATCTCTGTGTGAAAACAAGATCCTTTTGTAGACCTTGGAGATCTTAGCAGGCTCTGCCCTTGGCTCTCTCTCTACAGTTCCTCAAATCTTTTGTGATTTGTGACATATTCAGCTCATTCTGAGTAGTTTTACATTTCAAACGTTCAAAAGCCACGCCTGGGAATGGAATGTCTGTGTAGATCATCCAGAAGAAAGGGATTCTATTTGGATTCCGAATGTGATCATTTTAGCACTCTTCCTTTGCTAATTGGGTTCCTATTAAAACAAGTTTGCATCTGTGGATGAAGATAAGTCAATAAAAGGAAAATTAGCTTGTTAGGAGACATGATAGGATTGAAAATCTTGGGTTGTAGGTCACTGATGAATTATTCAAATCTTTGCAGAGAAGTGAATGGTGACTTTCTTTCCCTTGCCTTGCGTGCTAGATTAAAGAGGTGATGCACCCCATCAGCTTTTGGGTGACTCTTTTGGATTGCCCAACCTTTACTAACGATCAGTGTTTCTTAACTTGAGCTCAGAAAGTAAAGTGAGACACTAGTGATTCATTTTGGAAAAAAAAAATTAAGGGAAACATTTAGAAGGGTAATTTATCAATATAAAATACATGGCACATGAAAATAGTAGTATTTGTAGCCTTCTTAGAATTAAATAGATTTGTTTGCATATCGGTTTTGATAAAATATATTTGATATCTCCCTTGCCGAAAGGCAGAAATCATTACCAATGGAAAGAATGCTCTATTTCCTTAAACTGCTTTTGCAAGTTCTCATCATTTGAGGGTTTGGTTCTCAATTGCCTTAAGAAAACCACAAACTTATCAGTGTTGCATCCAACCCCTTTCTCACTGTAGACATAGATCTTGCTAGTTGATTTGATATTTCTTTTTGATTAACAGTTCAATGGGTCATATTTCCTGGTTCTGATCTTAATTTTGTTGTTTGCAGATGGTAGCCTTTTTTTTTTTTTTTCTGAAAATGTGTTCAGTCCTTAATCCAGGTTAGCCGCAAGGCAATTTGTTCATTTGTTTATAAGCAGAGGCCAAATGAATCTCAAGTGGCAACTGAATGAGAACCATTTTGGTTTTGTTGGTTCTTTGTTGCTGGTATGACATCTTTAGGCTCAGAGGGTAAAGAACTGCCCTGGCTTAAGAAGCCCTGCTCTAACACTAATCCATGACCGCAGAGCAGTGACGGAATTTATAGCTGGTTCCACGTGTTTATCGTTTGGGGTTGGACAAATCCCTACAACATGAAATTTTCATTCATTTCTAAAGCTCTTTAGTTCTGTGATTATTGTTCTTATGAAATTAAAGAATCTAAGGGGTAGAGTGATTTTCAGACTCTACCCATTCAACTGTGATGAAAGCTTCCTCATTTCAAGGTCAGGGGGAAAGAAACTGGAAGATAGGTAGGATGTAGATGGTCAGAAGGTAGTTTTCTGTCTTATGGTGCACTCACGAATGTCTTTTCCTGTAACACAGGATTCTGCCTTCTACATTCCCCTCCAATGTGACTGGCCAGGGTCGAAAGGACTTGGCTTTCTCTACTGGTTGTGTTGAAAATTCTGAACTTGATGATATAAGGTAAAATTTCTCTCTATTTTTTTTCCCCTATAAAATCTGGCAGGCAGAGTCATTTGGTTGTTTGGTGGATCCCTTTTGGCATACAGCTGTGGAATTAGGCCAAGATTCTCCTTGTTTGTAATACATTTGGTTTCTGAATTAAAACAGGAAATGCCAAAACAGATGGAGATGGAAACAGCCACGAGCAGTCTTTTCCAAACATGAATAAAATATCAGTTTAAAATAGTGGGGATTTCCATGAGCAAAAACTTTTTTCATTTCCCTAATTCTGTAAGAATTGTTTTTCTCATCTGGAATGGTCATATCCTACTGACAGGCACTGATGAAAGATGAGCAGGAGATAAAGAGATGCCCAGGGAAGGAATGAAGCTGCAGTTCCACACCCAGGGGAGGTGCCCGGTGCATCTGCTGAGTGCCAGGGTACCATGGGGCTTAATGTTGTGTGTGTGTGTGTGTGTGTGTGTGTGTGCATTTTAATATCTCAAGTGCCCCCCACATCTTCAGCTTTATGTGCAGACAGTGGGTTTACTTGATAACATTCTTACAAGATTGAAGTTGAAGGCAGGACTGAAGATCGGGAGCCAGGTGTTGTAACCAAAAATGTTTTTACTTCAGAAGTATAAAGCTATGTTCTGCGGGGACCAATATGTGCAACTGTTCTTACTATGAATATGTTACCTCTTTTGAAACAGTGTCTTACTGCTGTCCATGCTGCAGTGAAGTTGTGGTCCTCCTGCCCTGGTCTCCCACACACTGATATTACACTCATCTGCCTCCAATCTTGGTCACCTGAACACTGAAGCTGGCATTTCTTTCTCAAATATTTTTCTCCTTTGGTGCAATGAAAATAAGTTCTTTCCAAAAACAACAACAAAACAAAATAAAAACCCATACGGCTACCTGGCCACCTAGGAAATGCCCTTCTCTCTACTGTTAGAGTGTGATGCCTAAGTGGCTGACCATCTCCTAAACTCGACGGTCTGATGTATCAGGAGGAAAGAGAGATTGCTTCTGCTTGCCATTGCAGTTTAGCTTAATGGTTGGAACAGGTTCTGAAAAGTTCTCTGCCTACTACATAAACACACAGTAATAAACATTTCTTTCAGTAAATGTTAAATCTGTGGGAGGAGCTGGCGTCCAAGAAAATGGTTCTGCACATACTTTTAACAATTAAACAACAAAAAGGAATTCATTGTTTCTCAGCATTTCTTTCTTTTTGTCTCTTTGTCTTCCTCTTTTCTCCTCTTCTCTCTTCCTTCTTCACTCTCTCCTCCCTTCCCTTCCTTCTTTTCTTCTTTTCTTCTTCTTCATGACATATTTGGTTAAAATCTTCTTATTCAGCCCATATGATGAGCTCAAGTTCATAAGTCTTAGCCTGAGCTTCTTCACTGCTAGAACCGCAGGTGTGAGCCACTGTGTGAAGCAGCAACATATTTCTTTACTTTCTGGATTAATTGATTGGATTATTAGTTTGCAGGACAAAAGAGGAAAACGATGTGTTCATGGATGTGACAGGAGGCTAATCTGTGTTTTCCACTTGTCGGGCTCATGAAATCTCCTGTATTCATATGAAGATCACAAGGACTCAGAGATAAACACACCTAGGACATTATTTAGATTCTGGCTGGCTTGTTAGTTAGTCAGTAGGATAAAATAGTGGATGTGAAAACCCTCTGTTAAGTACGTTTGGCTACATAAATGCCGGGTGTTAATCCCGGTTGCAGTCTTTCTACGAGAGGATACAATATGTTCCTTTTGGCCAGGGCCTGAGTGGCTCAGTTTAATGATAAAAGTATTCATGAAAGAACAGGCCTCTTCTTTTCTCCTGTCCTTAGTCATAGACTGAGCAGATCATCTTCACAGCAAGTTCAGTGTACTCACTGGCTTAAGTCTAGATAGGAAGAGATAAAGAGGTAATTACTATGAATACCTTATTAAATGGTTACTGAAATGTATGTTCTGTAAATGGCAGAGTTCTGAGAGGATTCACCTGCCTTATTTCTATAAATGAGAAATGACTTAGATTAGACCCATTCCTGACAATTAAATAACACTCTCTCCAAATAGAGTAAGATGTGATAACTCATCCAAACTATATGTTACCATTGGATAAAATGGAGGCTCAGCCTTATACCATAAGAAATTTCATTGTTCTGTGTCCACATTTTGGGGACAAATACTAGAAAAATATGTTACTCAAGAGAAAAATGTATATGGTGAAGAGCATCAAGTGATCATATAACTTAGGCTTTCATTTACCATGAAAGAATCACTTGTGTTTTACACTCAGCTGTACTGAAATAAATATGACTAATGCTTGTTGCATTGACACCAAAAGATATGTAAATTCTTTGTAGTTAAAGGCAGAAAGCATGATGTTTTGTTTGCCTCAAACTTCAGATTCAAAGAACAAATATTTATTTAGAACCCATAGAGACATGGTTTTATGAGTAAGAATCCATATCACAAAGTAGCTGATAACTTGGCATGAAGAGAGGGAGACAGAACATGCAGAATGAAACATGTGGGAAGAGCAATTGATGAGTTTCAGGTTTGGGTGTCAATCTGTAGACCGCCTGGGAAGTCACAGATGACTGGAGACTCCACATGTATAAAGGGTCCTACAAACTTTTTGGGCAACAAATAGAGATGTTACTTGTCACCTTCTTTTCCAAGTCAAACGAGAGAAGAAGCTCCAGATAAATGTAGGAGGATCTTCATTGTGTGTCTCTCAGAAGAACACAGAAGTGGGAGATTTCAGCCTAAAATCAGGAACTATGAGTCCCTGACTGGAGCACTGGCTGAAGTGAACAGGAGACAAGTGACATCTGGGAGAGTATCTGATACCTCAGTCTCGCCTCCGTGTATCTTCCATGACAAGAGGTTCATCTATAATCTCGTCAAAACATCTTACTCTTCATACCCAGAGCATTGTGGTGGTGGCATTCTTTTTGTTCTCTTTGCTTAAAACTAATCGTTCTTAAAGTTATCTTAGTGTCTTTTTTTCCTGTGATGCCAGCTTTGGAACTGAGAACCCTGTCCCATGCCCCATAAATAACACTGCTCCCTTGTTCAGGGTGGTTATCACCATTCGCACTCCTGCCCCTGGATGACTTCACTCAGTAGACCGGAACTGTCATGACATCAGGGCCCATGCCTGTCTCCTCATTTCTTTACCACTCTGAGTCATGTTTATCCTGTCTTTGGTTCTGTGAGCTCCCCCCACCTCATTTTCTTTGTGCTGACAGTTGCCCAGACCAGTAGGGCTGTCCCTACATCTTGTCTTACTTGAGTCTTACCCCCCAAACTCCCGTATGCTCTTTAGAACACATTTTCTGCCCCTAAATTCTCAGTGCTGGGTTTGTTGCCCTGCTCTCTCTTCTCCATGTTAGAACCCCAACACAGATAAAGTGGAACTCTGAAAATGCGCATCTCAATTTATTTTCTAGAACTTTCCATGGAAATGACAATTATGTGCTTATTCTTAAAAGGAATTGACTGCAAAGGGCTTTAAAATTAATTACTTATTATTTATTTATTTGCATGTGTGTGTGTGTGTGTGTGTGTGTGTGTGTGTGTGCACGTGCACACATGGTTGTGGGTATTTTCTGAGGTCATAAAAGGATGTCAGATCTCTTAGAGATGGAGTTACTGGTGATTGTGAGACACCCCACGTGGGAAGAGAACTCTAGTCTTCTGAAAGAGCATTAAAAGCTCTTAACTACTGATCCATCTCTCTAGACCCTTGATTTATTTTATACATAAAAGTATATGTGGTCAGGCCTAGTGGAGTCACCACTAATAAAACCCAAAGACAAACACAAAGTTAAGAAAATTCTTTGAAGAAACAAGTAATGGAAAACAGAAAGAACCAGCAACAGATCCCCCTGCCACAATGGTGTGTGAACACTGACTTACAGCCCTCTGCTTCTGGGGCATGCTTGCCACAGAATGGAAAATAAATATTAAAAAATTTGACAAAGGCATCAGGAGGGTTGAGAATGGGTATATGGAAACAGGCTATTTTCAAAATACTCAGGCATTTATTTGAGTCAGACCAAAAAACTGCTAAAATTTGGGTTTGTTTCTGAAAGAATATTGATCTTTATTATGTTATTTTAAGATTTAAACAAAACTGTAAGACTAAATCAAGAGTTGGGCATTTTCACCTTTAACAGATTTCTTGACTTTATTGCTTATATTATTTACTATATTTTGCTTTATTATATGTATGTGTTTGGATTTAATATGTATCCTACTATGCAACTATAATTTTAAAAATTAACTTATATATTTCATTTTTAATTTGTGTGTGTGTACATTTGTATGTATGTGCATGTCCTCTGGCCCATGTTTCGTGGCATATATCTGGCAGTCAGAGGACACTCTGTGGGAATCAGTTCTCTCCTTACGCTGAGTAGGTCTTCAGAATTAAACTCAATTTTCAGGCTTGGTGGCAAAGCAAGTTGGTGACCCTGCAGTTAAATTTACCCAGGGAGAGGGTCTTAAGTAGGGATGTGTGTGTGGAGAGACAGGGTCAATGGGTAGAGGAGGATGTGTTGAAAGTACACTTAAAAAAAAAAAAACCTCTTAGTGTAGGGAAAGGCTGTGATCTTGGTTTCTTTTATTAACTGAATTCATATCAGGGCAGAGAATGGATGCCTGGTTTGAGAAAACATCTTTTTTCCTTGAACCAAATTAGGCCACAAAACCAAGAAGACTGATTGTATGGATTCCTCCTATCTACAAGAATTTTATTTTTTACTTGTCCTATACAAATATAGTGCATAGTGGAATCAGTTCTAAGAAGAGACCTGCATCCGTGTTACTGGGAGACATGAAGAATTAGTCTTATTTTTTTCCTGGGGAACCTATCATACTTCAACGTGGGAATAATATTTCTGTTCAACATGCTCTTATTTCTTTTGTTGTAATAGGAATGTTTATTTTGTAAAATAAATAAATAAAATGATGTCTTTGTAAATATAGATTTAAATTTGCCAATGATTTGTTTTTAGCTGTTGTTTTCTTTTTTCATTTGTCTCCATGATATGTCACAGTATACAGCCATGCTGCCTGTGAGGCCAATTAGAAAATATGCTGATATGCTTATGTATTTATAGAAAAAACCTTATATTAGTGGTATTATTGTAAATGTAAATGTATAAGGTGACAATCTAGAAACAATGGAAGCCATGAATGCGATTGAGGCTATTTCTCTATAGTGGCCATTTACTTTATTTGCTTCTGTACAACATTTATATACTTCCAGATGATTTGAGAAGATGCCCATGTATTACCAGCATCCCAACAAAGCAGGCAGAAGTTGAAATTGTGAGTGACTTTGATGCCCCTGAGAGCCTCAGCTTCCAAACCCACTGCAGAAAGATTTTCTCACTTATCAATAGTCTCTCTTTGTGTTACTCTCCAGGAGCCTCTCTTCCATGCTTGATCTCTCAAAAGGATGGCATTGAGCTTCATTCTGACTCTGTTGTTCCCCGAGAAGTTGAAGGAGAGAAAAGTGATATTATCAGACTATATGTAAGCAATGTGAGTGTCATTATCTTAGATTCCCTTTTAAGAAACATGTGTTTATGATTGTCTTGGCATTTTTTCATGCTTACTTATAATTTGCAGACATCTATTTTGCCTTTGTATATTTTGTGTATAAAGGTGCGTGTGTGCGCATGCGTGCGTGCACACGTGCCATAGTACATATGTAAAAATAAGAAGCTATCTTTCAGTAGTTGGCACTGTCTTTATATAATGTGGATTCTGAAGACTGAACTCAAGTGGTTTAGACATGGCTGCAAGCATCCTAACCCCCTGAGCTATCTTGCCAACACCATGATTTTTTTCTTACTTTACAGAATACAATAAACATTTCTTCCACCATTCCAGGAGTCCTTCCAAGAACAGGCTATCTGTGGTCCTCAAATGCTCTTTAGTTTCTTCCTAAGCTTCACAACCTCATTTTTTTCAACAGGACCGTATTCCTGTCAGTAACTGTTGTCAAATGTCCATCTATGTAGGAATGACATTTTTCATATAGGAACCATATTTATGTCTCAGAAGCATGGAGCCAGGAACTCTTCATATTTTTTTGCTCAGATTTGCAAACACTATAACTTGGTCTCACAGTACCACATTAGCAAAATACTCAGATACATGCACAAACAGTCACATGCAAGATTCATATTTTAGAGTTATTTAACAACCCTGAAATAGTGAAAATTATTTAAGAGGGATTGCTTTGAAGAGATTGCTAGGTGGTTAGTAGCTCCACACTACTCTTGTGGAGAACCCCAGTTTTATTCCCATCCCCCACAATGAGAACTCAAAACTGCCTGTAAGTTCAGCTCTAAGGAGAATCTAACATTCCCTTCTGACCTCCAGGGGCATCCACATGCATGCATATATTTACACAGATGCATGCACATCAATTCACAAATACTAGACATAATTGAACTATACAGCAACAAAATTGCTCATCAAATAGTAAGAAAGTTTGCTATAGAATTTTATATGTTCACTAAAGTCATAATGAATAACGGATGCATACACACTAGAGTATTTATTATAGTTTGTCAGGCATATAGAGTTTTCTCTTCACAATTTTGCAACAAAACAATTTATTTTCAGGCAGAGTGGTTGGCATCTTTCTCTGCTCTGAGGAGGCAACACGGTCTGGTGAAGTCAAGCATTGTCTCCCCTGAATAATGAACCTTTTGACATTTTTCACGAATGAGGGCTAGATTCAGAGGTGACTTGGATTATTCTTCACAGAAGTCCCCCTTGAGCTTTCTAGATACCAAATGTAGCCCTTTAAAAAATACACTATATACAGGGTGAGGACTGTATGGAAGCCAACACCGAGTTTACGGGTGGCGTGGTACGGGCTGTGCTCTTACAAACAAAGCACATATCATAAAACAAGCCTGTGGAAAGAGCAGAGCCAAATCAGGGCCTGCTGGGGCTGGTGCCTCGTCACATACTCAAATATTTTTTTTCTTGCTTGGTCGAATATGGCCAAACGGAATGTCTTCTCCAGTTTCTGGTGAGAGACCGCTGTGAACTATCACCAGCTTTAGCAACAGGGACTTTTTGTTCTATCATTATATACATACAAAAAATGTAAGATTGGGCAAGCCGATAAACCTTTTGTGTCCATAATTAATAACTCACACTTGAGTTTCTGTATCTCATTAGAGGTAGTTGTCTCACCTTTAACTAGAGAAGACAAGCTTTATTTTCACAGTGCTCTGCCCTATTATGTTCAACAATAATAATTCACAATGACAGATGTAATCCACCAAACTCATTATTTTCAACCCTGATCCATTTATTCTGCATTCCCAATACAGTGTTGATGCCTATCGTGCCCTGGACTGGAGTGCTTGATGAAATGTTTTATTGCAATATGTCAGAGTCTAAATAATTAACGGCAGGAATAAGGCTGAAGCCTTCCAAAAGTTACTGTGTGCATTAGAAAGTGTGTACTGCACCCTGAACTCAGAGGATCAGGTCTTAGAGATGTGGTTTCGATAAGATGGTTATTTTCGGGTTAGGAACAGAACACATCTTCTATAGAGAGCCACGTCTTCCAGGATCAAATATATGGACATATTTATATATGCTCCTTCTTAGTTTATCCAGGAGAAAAGTAAACAGGTTTAAAATCTCTTTTTTTCTTTTGAAAAGCTAAAAGTCTACTGTGAAAAAGAGCACTCATATTTTAACATATTGTCCTCTAAAAACAGGTTTGCGTTCAGTGATTTATATTCCATCAAAATTCTGGGGTGGAACAGAAGGACATTGTCATCTGATAGGCTAAGTAGGACTCTGTGACTTTTCTTTGACTGTAAAGGAATTGTGGGGATGTCTGAATTGCAGCTATTCAACCTTGAAGGGAGAGAGACTAAACGAAACACCTGGCTTTCTGATTACTGTGCCACAAGGCCTTTTAATTAGTTTGTGGAAATAGAAGTTTTAGTTATTGAAGCATATGGTTATTTTCCCCCAAGAAAATGGACATGTGACTATGCACCATTAATTTGTGATTATTATTAAACTAAGAAGGCAATTTAAGCGATTGTATATTAATAGATGTATTTTCTAGACTAGAAAGGAGCTGGAGAATAAAACCAGAGAAAATTTCACCTAGAAATTCTCGTCTTCGGCAGTAGCACCTTCGAGTGTTTCCATAGTGGGCCTCAGAGGGTCAGTTAGTTGCACTGAATGAAAACGCTGAACTTATTTTATGGATATTCTCTCTCGTGATCACATGGGACTCCTCTCCCAAAAGTGTATAAAGTGTGCAAAGCCAGAGTATGAAACAAAGGCAGGGAAAGGAAAGTGGTCAGGGCCCTCGGCATATTTCCTCCATTGTTTCCATTGTATGGAAATGGAAAACTCTTTCTAGAATGTTCTATTCCTTTAATGGTGACGCTCAAAACAATCTACTGAATTGTCAAGAAATCCTTCCATTTACTTAGATGTCATAGTAAGGTCACTTTAAGGGTTTCAATTCCTGTCTGCCTTTATAAAGGAGAGAAATACTTGGTTTGCTTCTGATTGGTTCTTAGACCAGCCTTGGGCAGAATGCTGAGAGAGGTGAGGAAACTTGGGTGTCTAGCATTTAGTTCTAATGCCTAAGAGCCAACCATTCACAGCTATAAATTAAGATCAGGAAGCCTGGCCCTGGATCTGAGATGAATGAATTTAGCATTAGTTTTATGATCACAGCCTGCATGTGTCCTCTGCCTTCCAGGTTGGTCTTCACTCAGTGTTTGATGGGCATTTGATAAGGACTGCAGTTAAACTCTGGGAAAGGTTTCTGCTGAACGACTCCTTGGAAATGAATGAAATAAACATGGTAATGCCTTGGAAGCATGAGAATTTAAATGGGCAGGAAGACCCCAATCCAGGAGACGTCTTTAGGAGAATCATGAGAAACTACAAATAAACAAGTGTTCACAAAGGCAGATGTGACTCAACTGTTGTGAAATTTGAATTTCTCCCCTTGTTTATATCTAAATATGAGGCCTACCTGGCAACGGCATGAGATGGAACATGCCTTCTCATTTTTCCGTATAATTTACACCCAGCGTTTGGCTGAAAGCGCCGATTACAAAATCGGACTGCAATCAGAGAGCAGAGCAAACGAATTTCCACACCGATGGCAAGAAGCAGCGTTTGTTTTGATTAAAGTCTTAATTGTGATCCCATTTCATAACGTTGATCACAATTTCATCCCCCATGCCTGGAAGGAGAGGAAAATATATGAGGGGTACAGCAAAGTGCAAACTCATTAAAAAAAATGTCTGCAAGACGTTACGATTGTTACACTGAAGGCAAAGGTATGGTGGGGCGTTTAATTATGTGAAGTTTGTGTGGAGCATTAGTGAACTTTGCCCTGATGGTGCAAACCTGGGCAAGGTATTGCATTCACGCATGTTTAACGGGGTCTTTTGAAGGGCGCAAATAGAAAAAAATATTATGAAAATATGTGCCTTAGATAAGATTTTGCTGAGGAAACGATGTAACTCTAAGAAAAGAAACTACACCTTACTAATTAGATTCTCTTTAAAATCTGTTGAATTTTTAAACTAGCAAGCAAAATAGTAGGTTTCCTTGTAACACTTGCATCCATAATTTGTTTCCCTCTATTGAGTTCTTCAAAGGTGAAATTAATGTGTTTATGCTTAGTTGTTTAGAAAAAACTGAAGTGTTTTCCCTCACCTGTAAAGTAGATTCTTAGAAGATGGTTGATATTACAGCAAAAAAAAAATGGTTTATTTTTTGTCTATGTTGTGTATGTGTGCGGTGTGCACTCAAGTGATCATATAGGCATGGAGTCCAATGAACCCACAGGTGGAGGCTGGGGGAAACATAGGGTGTCTCCACTTTAGTTTTCCACCGTATTGTCCTGAGACAGGATCTTTGATTTAGCCTGAAAGAGCTCCCTGTTTTCAAAAGTTGACTGGCCGTTCAGTTCTTGGGATTCAACTGTTCTTGGAATTCCTGGTGCTGGCATGCACAGCCATACCCGCCTTATTTTGTGTCTCTGAAGATGCAGACTCAGGTCCTCAAACTTACACAGTAAGCGCCTTTACCGAGCCATGTCTCCATCATCAGAGTCTATGTTTTTAATGATGTCACGGCATGTGGACCTATTTTCCAGTAATTTTTAAAGTTAGAGAAAGTCCAGAAAATATTGTCAAACTTCAATAAACTATGTTGTTCCATATTCTTTCAGTTATTTTTAACTAGAGTGATATACGGCACTGACTATGAGGTTCAGTAAATTACATCCTTTATCAACTGAAACATTTGACTTGAGAATTATCCATGAATCCTGTCTTTGAACAGGAATTGCTCCCAGTTTGGACCAAGCTTTGTCATTTAGGATGCATTTAGGATAATTTTTTAAAAATTGTCCAGAAAATGAGTAATATGGAAAAGTTTTGTTTATCAGAGATATTCATATTGAACACACACAGACTAAAGGTGAAAGTTAAAAAGTTAACTTAAAGTATACGGTTCTCAATGTAATATAAACATTTTAGGATTAAATTTGCGTTGGCATTTTAAATTGCTGCAGTGGTTTTTCAATGTATTACCAAATGAAGCATCTCATGCCAAGACACTCGGAGAAGGAGAGGAGAAAGGAGAGCAGCTATGAGCCAGGTGAGACGGCTCAGCGAGTACAAACAGTGAGGATCTAAGTTCTACTACCTAGAACTTGAATGAAAGCCAGGTACTCAGTGTGAATGTCTATAATCTCAGTGCTCTTGCAAGGTGCTGGGAAACAGAAATCATGAAGCTCTCGGGACACCTAGCCTACTTTATACAGCAGGAAAACACAAAGACTTCTTCACAGAAGGTGGAGGAACTCTACCACCTAAGGCTGCCCTTTGACCTCTGCATGTGTGTGGTGCTATGTGTGTGCCCATATGCACATGAATGTGCACACACACACATGTATACAATGCACATATCATTACATACATTGTGAACACACATGCATATACACAAAATATAATAAAGAATTACAATGTAAAAGGAGAGGCTAGGAAGCTGGGCAACTGAAAGAAGACACAGTGATGTGAAGATACAGCAAGCCTGCCTGCATCCCTTACCCATGTTTGTGAGTTACACACTTGACAGCAGCGGTCAACAGGTAATAGGACATGAAGTGCAGCCCACAGGAGCTTTGGCAGTGTGGAGGTGGCAACCCCAACAGGGACCAATATTCAATGATGAAAGACTCAATGGTGCTTTTGAAATGGGTAAAAAACAATTAGGAAATTGCAGAAGCTCGTGGTTGGATGTGCAGAGTTGGCAGAACAAGCTGAGAGAAGTCAAGGAGGGTTTCAGAAGAAAGGTGACTCTCAGTTGGTCTTGGAAGGCCCATCAGTTGCAACAAGGTAGGGGAGAGGATTTTCACACGCAAAGACTCAATTGTAGGCAAAGGGCAGACAGGTCGATTTTGGTAGAATGATTATCCCTTGGAGCTTCAGACACATTGCAGCTCATGGGGTACTTTCACAAGCGGCACTTCATGTAACTGTTACACAAACCCTGTGCAACAGGACAGAGCGTGTGATGACAGAGTGAGGTTGAGCAGGCATCTCCTGAGTCTGAGAGCACATAGACTTGGCACACTGGTGGCTTTCTGGCTCAGTATAGTAGCTAGGAGGTGGTATGAGGGGTACTACCAAGGACTGTGTTAAATGGAGAGAGTTGGTTAGCACAGCTGCTGAAAGAGCCAAAGTTCATTTCAAAAATGAGAAAAAGTAAGTTTTTAAGAAGTGGAGAGAATAACTTCATGGATTTATCACAGGGGAGAGAGAAGTGTTTTCAGGCTAATATTAACATGACAATGCATAAAGGAGATTTTTGATTGTTTCCTAAATTGGCATACAAACTATGAAGTGTCATTATGACATTTTGAAGCAAAAATATCTTAGTGGACTACCTGCCCATTCACATCTCTAATCTGTGTGGTTGCCATGACACTTCTTTCTTGCCCACCCCACCTATGACAGATGGAAAGGGGACAAGGGCAGGGTAAAGATAAGTACCAAAGAAGGGCAGGATGGGGAGATAGGTAAAAGGACACTTGTGACATAGCATTAATTTTTGAAAGGAAGACAAACACAACAAAAATAAGACAAATAGAAGCAAAATATGAAAAAAGCAGGAAGTGTTGCCAATGCACATTAGATAATTCTCTATGCATAGCGTTTCCTCCCCTTTGTTACCTAGGAGGGTTGTGTCTCACATGTGGAAGTCAGTAATCTCTGTTTGTTGGGAGGCAGAGCAGCACCCATGTGCAGTATGATGAACATATGTGACCTTGGCGATTATAAACAAGAATAAGGGCATCCACCCTTCCAATATGTCAACAGAAAAGGATCAATTAAGTGAAGTAGCATGGTTTATTTTGAAGCCAGTTTGCCTACCAATGTTAGTTTGCCTATCTCAGAACAACAGACAGGGAAGCAAGACTGTAATGTGAATGAAAAATATATTCAATCCATAATCAAATGAAAATGTTTTGGGAATGGTTCCAGCAGAGAGCCTGAATCAGGCTTTCTGTGGCACCTACATTTAGCCATCTTGTCTCCTATTTTAAGAACCATTCACATCTCTGAAATGAAGGATTTGCCTTTTAATGAGGACACCATAATTTCGGTGTAAATATGGAACCTGGCATCCTTGACCTTGTACTAAATTTCATATGATGAAAAGAGGTGACATCATCAACTATCATCACATTATCGTAGCCAGTGCTAAAAGTCATTACCAACCACAAAACGTATTCTATAATGTCCATTGTTTTAATAAAAATATGTTGTTCAGAATGTCCAAATCTATTATTCAGTGCTAAAAAGCAACCAACTTAAGTAGCCTTAATACAGAGAGTTTCTTAAATGATGGCTCATTGTGAAAAGACCTAGAATTCCCTAAAAAGATCTAGTATTATTCTTTATCCATCAAAGGTTATAAAACACACTTTAAGTAGCTTCTACTATTAGAGAAATGTATTGTAATTATAAATGTTCAAGAACGAAGATATATTTTAAAGTCAGTTTGACACTACTAAAGATTGTAAGAACTTAAATTTCTTCAGGAACACTCTACACTCCAGAAATCTTATTTTTTAAAATCTATTTTATTCTGACCACACTTTGCCAGATGTGGTTGTAGGTATTGTGGCTATAGCCATGAATGAGTGGGACATACTATTTTCTCTAGTAAAGCTGATAATGAATTGGGGTTATGATGAAATAGATGAACAGTTCAGGCATGTTGGCAATCTAGGTTAGTATATTTGGAAGGTGAGTGTACATGGTACGTATACTTCATATACAAACTGGTAGAAGTTGTTTCCATTTTATGAATAGATTCACGTCCTTTGCCATCTTAATTCTAATCAATGCGAAGAGTTTACCATATGTTTTCATTAAATTCTTTACAGTAATTTAGATTCAATACAGTATTGCACAAAGTAGGTGGCAATAGTCAGGTTTTGAGAGTGAAGCTTCAAGGGTACCGTTGCTTTTCCCTCTGGCACGTCGACAGCTGTTTGCAGACTCTGTGGTCATGGCACCATGCTTGAAATGCTGCTTGAGTCTCATGTGAGCTAATTGCACTCACTGAGTGAGCAGAATTCTAAGTTACAAACAAGGGCCTATCTATCTGATTTTTAAAATTTCATTTGTTATGAAAACAAATTTTCAGCCATGCTTCCTGGATGTGTGTGTGTGTGTGTGTGTGTGTGTGTGTGTGTGTGTGTATTTCCGTAATGAGGCATCCTCAAACCCAGTGGCTTTAAAACTGCATGTGTACTATCTCAGTTTCTGAGGCTCCTGTGAGCAGCTTGGGTGTGTTTTGGGGAAGAGTTGCTCCAGTGGATGCAGTCAGAGCACATGTCTGCTGCTTTCCCACTTTGAGGCTTGACTGACTCCCAGGACCCACTTTCAAGCTCCCTTCCATGGTTGTCGGCCAGAAGCCTTAGTGGCTCACACTTGACTCTCCAATTGCTGCTCAGGCCATGATAACCAACTTCACCCACAGCAAATGACCAGAGAGCATGTGACGAGGACAGGATGTTATAATCAAACCCAGAAGTAAGTGGATGCTTGTCTACCTCAGGTCAGAGGACTTACAGCACTACTTGAATAGGAATTCCAGAATAAAAAATTATTAACCTTAATTCAGGGGTCGAATTAAGGAACAATAAGTAAAGAGAACCTTAAAGACCATAGAAATGGAAGAAAGAAAAATTGACCTTGTCTGAGGTTGAGAGAGCAGTGAAGGGGATCTTTCTCAGTGCCGAGTGAGAGTTCAGTGGTGGAGGTGTGGCATTCTAGAATTTCGCTGGTGGAACTTACTAGAAATTTATCTAATGTTCCATGATACGCTCATTTCAGGATGGTGTCCTACTAGAGATGTTTCATTTGCTCTTAAGAAGCTGATGAAGCCCAATAATTGATCCTTGGGTATAGCTGGATGCTAGAGAGGCTGCCCAATTACAAGGTGGCATGCTTCATGAACCTGAGAAGGAGACCCCTGGGATGGAAGTGGAGACCTTCTCCTCCTGTGCCTTCTCTCTAGCCCCACCCCCTACATAGAGTGCAACACAGTGACAGGTGGCAGATGAAAGTACATGAAGGACTCATTCATTTCCACACAGCATGCAAAACTTTGGAAGCAGGAGACAATAAATCAACAACCAGCATAGGGACTTACCATTCTTCCTGACGTATTATAGTGGCCACGTGTATTACCTCTGAGACTCTTTAGGAGAATGTTCTACAAGGGCATGAAGAGCAGGAAGGAGAGATCACTGGAACCATCATGGACACTGGTTGCCATGATCTGCTTTATCTCACGCAGTGAGTCATGTCCCTTCAGCATACAAAATGTACCACTATCATAGTGTTTTGTTGTTATTGCTGTTACTACTTTGTTTTGCTCCATTGTTAAGTTAGGATTTTGTATTCCAGGCCAGCCTTGGGCATACTCTGTATTCAGGGATGACTTAGAACTTCCAATCCTCTCGCCTCAGCCCTCTTGAGCACTAGAGTTATAGGCATGCACCACTACAGCCATTTTATATGGTACGAAGGATCAAATTGGGAAGAGCTTGCATCATGTCTGCAAAATCTCTTTTCTAAACAATAAAGGTGAATCACAGGTCCTGGGGATTATGTTGCAGACACCAATGGAGAGCCATTTCATGGATCACAATGCTTGACAAACTCTAAGCCAGGTCCTCATGTCATTGATTTATAGCATGAACTCAAAATCTCATTCCAGAGCACTGTTAGGCAAGTCCACACACAGATGAGGCTCTTTAGGTGTCATTCAAGTCCAGCTCCCCTGAATCTCACAAAATACAATGCTGGAATGGGTGTATCAACGCTATGATCTCAGTCCACATCGGGGGGGGGGGGTGGGTGGCACGCAATTCTCATTGGTACTGATGTGTCCCAGCTGTTCTCAAATCCATCTGAGACAGTGTTGGTAGTCATCGGCTAATCTCTCCTTCCTGCTCCTGTGCCTGAGCTGTTCCCTCTCCTCTTCCATCTTCCTCTCCAGTTCCATGCAATGGATGAGTCATTCTTTTCTCTCTTCGTGAAAGAAATGGCTTGTTTTCAACCGATCACCAGTTTTCATCTCACTTCCTGCCTGTTCACACTAATGGTCAATTTTCACTTTCTGAAGTAAGATTAGTAGGGAACAATTGAAGCATATGTTTAAGGCTTAATAATCAGTACATTTTGACGTGTCCATACCACGAAACCATCACCACAGTCCATCGATTTATCATCTTAAACTGTTTCTTCTCATTTTATTACTGTTCTCATGCTAGCTTCTCATTGGCCCTGTCCCAAGAAAACCACTAATCTGCTTTCTGCCAGTTGTCTTCAGTTTCACAAGCTTTTTAGAAATATAACATATTGTGATGAGGTGTTGTTGACCTCCCATATTAATTTTGATATTTGCTGTTATATTGGTATTTCACCTTTTATTATTGAATAGTATCCCACTATAGGAACATACTGAAATTCATCTATCTACACAGTTGCCTGGTATTCCCAGTTATGTCAGACAAGGCTGCTATAAATATTCATGTACTGGCGATTGCGTGCACATATGCTTTGTTATTTCTCAGGGAATGCCTTGCGCGTAGTAGATTGTTATTTAATCATTTAAGAAAGTGTCAAAACTAAAGGACCAAGGGCGTATCTCAGGGGCAGAGAGTTTGCCTAGCATGTGCAAGGCTGTCCTGGGCTTGATCCCAGAACTATAAAACAAAGGCGCCAAGCGTTCTTCTGTCGATGTAATCAGCTGCACTTCCAGCATGGAAGGTGGGAAAAGGCGAGTTCCAGGCTCTTCACATCCTTGTTAAGTGGGTGTGATGAGGATTTAACCTCAGCTGTTACAGTGGATGTTTATTGAGGCCACACTTTTGATTGCTACCCGAAAGGCTGGTATCAGGGAGCAGGATTTTGCCTTGTAGATATACCATTGGTAAAGCGGCTGTATAAGTATTTTACCCTCGAGAGTTCCTTTTTTAAAGGGTGGGAATGGCTTGTGTTTTCTTTTTATAGTTTTGAGATCAATTCACTTTTTTTGAGACAGGGTCTCACTGTCTAGTTCTGGCTGGTTTGGGACTCACTGTGTCCCAAGATATCCACTTGCTTCTGCCTCTTAGTGCTGAGATTAAAGGTATATAACACCATTCCTGGCTGAGTTTTGAGAAATTTTAAATAGGAGTCTTTGATGGGGTATCTGTCTTGCAAATATTTGATTATATTTTGACTTGTTTTAATTTCACATTAGTGTGTTTTATGAATTGAGATATTGAAATCATAAAATCCCACTTACGAATCTTTTATTTAGTCATTATTTTGTGTGTTCTTGTTTTTTATCGTTTTAGGAAAATTTTGGCTGCCCAAGATCATGAAGGTTTCCTTCTGTGTTTTATTCTCTTCTTACAATGTTATAGTCATTGCTTTTATATTGAATTTGTTGACCCTGCTACTGTTTGAATGCAGTCTGTCCTCCCTGGAACTCGGGCTGTAACTTGGTGGATTGATGTTGAGAGGCAGCATGACATTTAATCATAGGTGTCTTTTCTCAAATAGTGAAGAAATAAAAGAGGATAAAGGAGAAAGGGAAGAAGAGAAGGAGGAGGATGAACATGAAGACGAGGAGGAAGGGGAAGAGGAGGAAGGGTGGGAGAAGGAAGTAAGGGAGGAGGAAATACATGTGAGAGCGTAAGAAGACAAGATAGAAACGATGATGTCTTGAGATGCTCAACTTATAAATGATGCATTAACAAGATCTGGGATTCTTTTTGGAACATGACCCTGGCACAACTTGGAGGTAGGGAAAACTACACAATTATGTATATTAAAGGACACAGAACATTGGAATACTTTCTATGTCAACTCTTGGGAAAGTCTGTTTTTTGTTGTATTCTTTAAGGATTTGTAATGACTTTTTTCTATGAATAGAATCGCAAAATGACAGTTAAAATGCTTTAAATCCTATTTGGAAAAACTGAACACCTTGGCAACTTTATGAATTCTATTTTTATGTGACTTATACGAGGTTTTTCATAGCTAATTGGTAAGCATATCACAAGAAAGACAAATTGGAGATATTAGGTCTTTTAAATATACCTTTAAAATGCCATTAAATATACTAATGAAGTATTAAAATTTATTAATATGACTGATTTTGCAAGTATATGGAGTTACTGTGGCCTATGAGTTTTAAATTTTGGATTTTTTCATGTTCCTTAGTTTTTTGTTATGAAAAACTTTTTCCTGCTAGAATTACCACATTTGTAGTCATTTACAAATTACTCCCATTCTAAGTAGTGAAGAGCTTATACTTTTGCCATGTTTTTCACTACCTTATTCCCGTTCAAATAAGTCTGTTCAAGAAGTCCTGGAAGTAACTTTAGCTTGCTTTAATGTAACACAGACCGTGAGGTTCAGCTGAAGTGTGGATTCAATGAGATACAGAACCAGGAAAAGACAAGTGGAGAGGGAAGGCCGATATGCAGATCATCGTACACGATCATGTGATACTGATAAGAGAAAAAAAGAGCTCTTCTCTCACTTCAGCTATCATGTTATATCTGTACTTCTAGCACTTTCTAAACACAAGCTTATCTAGTATACTAGATATTAATTTGTGAATGAAATAGACCCTCTTTAGAGGATGTCAGAAAGTAACTACAACTCAAAAATGCATCTCTATACAACTATACCCTTATACTATCAAGCAGGTCACACATCTCCCAAAGCTATCAGTAGGTCTCCATATATTTGTCTACAGACCCTAATTTTCCTGGTAAAAATTGTTAATTTAATGTGAATAAACACATTCTGCTAATATCAGTTTCTTATATTACTGGCTAAGAGAGAACTTTTATCAAGGTCAATATGTGCAGGATATTACAAGATTCTTTATAATACAACTTAGTCTCAACGTAAAATGTATGATATTAAACTAGACAATAGTTTTTTAGACATCAAAGTATTATACTTTGAGATCCCAAATTTCCTGTGTAAGAAGGTGCTCTCTAGGTCACATCTAGAACAGTAGGACATGCTATATATATTTGATTTTTATTGAGCTCTACATTTTTCTCTGCTCCCCTCCCTGCCTCTCCCCTCCCCTTAAACCCTCTCCCAAGGTCCATATGCTCCCAATTTACTCAGGAGATCTTGTCTTTTTCTACTTCCCATGTAGATTAGATCTTAGAGTCCTCATTGTTGTTTAGGTTCTCTGGGATTGTGATTTTCTTTCCTTTATATTTAAAAATCACGTATGACTGAGTACATATGATAATTGCCTTTCTGGGTCTGGGTTACTTCACTCAAAATGATGTTTTCTTGCCCCATCCATTTGCCTGCAAATTTTAAGATGTCGTTTTTTTTCTGCTGTGTAGTTCTCCATTGTTTAAATTTACCACATTTTCCTTGTCCATTCTTCAGTCGAGGAGCATTTAGGTTTTTTCCAGGTTCTGGATATGACAACCAAAGCTGCAATGAACATAGCTGAGCACATGTCCTTGTGGTACGATTGAGAATCCTTTGAATATATAACCAAAAGTGGTATTGCTGGGTCTTGAGGAAGGCTGTTTCCTAATTTTCTGAGAAATCGCCACACTGATATCCAAAGCTGTACCAGTTTGCACTCCCACCAGTAATGCAGGAGTGTTTCTTTATCCCACAACCTCTCCAGCAAAAGTCATCATCAGTGTTTTTAATCTTGGCCATTTTCACAGGTGTAAGATGGAATCTCAGATTTGTTTTGATTTGCATTTCTCTGATGGCTAAAGATGTTGTGCATTTCCTTAATGTCTTAATGTCTTTCAGCCATTTTAGATTCCTCTGTTTATCTCTGTACTTCATTTTTTTTTATTGGATTATTTGTTCTTTTGATAATCAATTTCTGGAGTTCTTTCTATTTTTTGAAGTTCAAACCTCTGTCTGATGTGTGGTTAGTGAAGATCTTTTCCCATTCTGTAGGCTGTTGATTTGTCTTCTTGACCATGTCCTTTGCTTTACAGCAGATTTTCAGTTTCAGGAGGTCCCATTTATTAATTGTTTCTCTCAGTGTATGTGCTACTAGGGTTGTTATATTTAGGAAGTGGTCTCCTGTCCCAATGCAATCAAGTGTACTTCCCACTTTCTTTTCTCTGAGGTTCAGTGTGGCTGGCTTTATGTTGAGGTCTTTGATCCATTTGTTATTGAGTTCTGTGCATGGTGATAGATATGGGTCTATTTTCATTCTTCTACATGTTGCTATCCAGTTACACCAGTACCATTTGTTAAATATGTTTTTTTTCCCAATTGATAATTTTTGCTTCCTTGTCAAAAATCAGGTGTTCAAAAGTGTATGGATTAATATCTGGATCTTTGATTCGGTTCCATTGGTCCTCCTGTCTGTTCTTATGCCAATACCAGGCTGTTTTCAGTACTGTAATGATGGAGGAAGGTCATTGGCTAATAAAGGAACTGCCTTGGCCCATTTTATTGGTTAGAAGATAGGTGGGAGGAGTAAACAGAACAGAACACTGGGAGGAACAGGAAGTGAGCTCAGACTCCACAGCTCTCCTCTCGGGAGCAGACGCCTCAGAGAGAGGCCATGCTCCCGGCTCCTGGAATAACTCTGTAGACCAGGCTGTTTTTGAACTCTCAGAGATCCGCCTGTCTCTGCCTCCCAGGCATTGGGATTAAAGGTGTATGCTACGACACCTTGAACTCACAGAGAATTGTTTGTCTCTGCCTTCTAGGCACTGGGATTAAAGGCATGTGCTACCACACCTTGAAGTCACAGAGGTCAATCTCCCTCTGCCTCCCAAGTGTTGGGATTAAAGGTGTGTACTACCACACACAACAACTCTCTTCCTTTTTTTATGTTTTTTACTTTAAGAACTTCAACTTTTAGTCTGCATATATTTTTAACACACTGTAAACCATTTAGAAATTTTCTTTGTTTTTGAATCTCTCTTTACTGTATATCTCTCTTTTTCTGACCACATGAGTCTTTAATTTACCAAGCAATCTCAGTAGGATTAAAGGCGTGGCTTTGCTGGCTTGATGTAGCCCATTCCTTAGCTTTCCAGCCTCATGGCTGAGGTACTGGCTGTAGCCTCGTTTACTGCCAGAACTCTATGGCATTTCAAGGTCCCTGCCAGCAAGTGAGCTTCAGCAGCCTGTGCTTGCAAACTGCACGAACTGCCTGCATAATTGTCAGAGTTTGCCCTGGCAGGACAGCCCAGAAAGCCGGCATTTTTAAACGGCGCAGCTTTTTTCCTGCTATGGCTGAAAACCAAAAAGCATGCGTTCAGCTTTTCGTCAACACCATTTAAGTGTTTCGTGGCAGGACCTCTTAATGAGCTGCAGGGTTTTGCAGCTAAAGCTGAGTCAGGAAGCCTGTCTTAGATGAGGCGCTTGCTTGCCTCTAGCAAGCAGAGTAGATCCGAGAAATTGTCACTATCAAGAAAACATGCTTTACTCTTTCCCAAGCTTTTTCAGGCTTTCTGTGGATTCAGATGTCCACGTGGGTGCCAATCTGTAGTAATAAGGGCGGCGGGGCTGCGTTCCCAGCACCCCAGCCGCCTGCTCGGCTTACGCCCGAAATAACAACACACAAACTGTATTCATTTAATCACTGCTTGGCCCTTTAGCTCTAGCCCTTACTGGCTAATTCTGATATCCCGATCAACCCATCTCTAATAATCTGTGAGCACTGGTCTTACCGGGTAAGATTCAGCATGTCTGACCTGGCAGCTTGCTTCATCGTGTGCCTCTGCCCAGGAGCCGGGAGCCTGGCCTCTCTCTGAGGCGTCTGCTCCTGAGAGGAGAGCTGTGGAGTCTGAGCTCACTTCCTGTTCCTCCCAGCGTTCTGTTCTGTTTACTCCTCCCACCTATCTTCTAACCAATAAAATGGGCCAAGGCAGTTCCTTTATTAGCCAATGACCTTCCTCCATCACTGTAGCTCTGTAGTAGAGTTTGAAGTCAGGGATTGTGATGCCTCCAGAAATTCTGTTATTGTTCAGGATTGTTTTGGCTATTCTGTGTTTTTTGCTTTTCCATATGAAGTTGAGTACCGTTCTTTCAAGGTCTGTGAAGAATTTTGCTGGGATTTTGATGCGCATTGAATTGAATCTGTGGATTGCTTTTGATAAGATTGCCATTTTTACTACTTTAATTCTACCTACCCAACTACATGGGAGATCTTTCCCTTTTCTGGTGTCTTCTTCAATTTCTTTCTTTAAAGATTTAAAGTTCTTGTCATATAAGTCTTCCACTTGTTTGGTTAGTTACTCTGAGATATTTTTATGCTATTTGTGGCTATTATAATGGGTGATGTTTTTTCTAATTTCTTTCCCAGCCCAATTATCATCTGTGTACACAAATATTTAATTACTTGGTTTATCCAGTGAATTTAGGTGTGAATCTGGAATTACTAAATCAAACTTTATTAGAGATTTTAATTAGGACCAAGACATTTATTTGAGGCATATTTTTCTTTCTTCTGGTATAACACATCTGATGGCAACTTGGAAAAAAATCACAAAAGATAGAATAAAATTCAAAAATGTAACAGACTCAGTCAAAGTGACATTAGTTTTTGAGAGCAAACTAACACTGGAAAGAAACAGTAGCTCCGAGCCAGGCAAGCCAGGGCAGTGCGTGTACATTCCAGTGGGAGTTCTCAGGCAGTCCTAGCCATGGATGTCCCTGACAGCACGTGACCCAGGTGAGACCTACCTGCTGAAGGCAAGTAGTCCACAAGGAGCAAGTGATCGTGTTCCAGGGTCAACCATATGCCAGCTACATGGTTTGGGAAGAGAACAATCATATGTCCCCCAAAGAGGAGGAAGCCAGGTCAAGCAAGGGCTTGCCTAGAAATGGAATAGGAACAGGCTGAGGACTTCAGGCTGATTTAGGAGAAGAGTGTTCCAATGGGACTGCTAATTGATTCTGACAAGCCATGGATTCCAATCAAGGAACAAGGTGGCATCTCACAGAAAGGAATGAAACAGATACTGCTATGGTCCTGTGATGGGGGATTCCCCTCTATGTGCTGTGAATATGTTTTACTATCATTGGTTACTAAAGAAGCTGCTTTGGGCCTATGGCAGCGCAGAATAGAGCAAGGCAGGAATTCCAAACAGGGATGGAAGAGAAAAGAAGGCAGAATCAGGGAGACGCCATGTAGCCACAGACGCCCAGGAACCTTATCGGTAAACCACGAGCCTCATGGTAAAATACAAAATAATAGAAATGTGTTAATTTAAGAGTAAGAGTTAGTTAATAATAATACAGAGCTAATAGGTCAAGCAGTGTCATAATTAGTATAGTTTCTGTGTGATTATTTAGGTCTGAGAGACCAGGAAATGAATAAACAGCCCCCACCTACAATTTTGACCTTGGGGGAGATTAGTGAATAGGAACTTGGTTTTTGATTAGTGAAGAGGACTTGATTCTAGTGTGGGAGAGCAAAAGACATGGGTAAAAGTTCAGTG
The DNA here is from genome assembly GCF_018167655.1 of Microtus oregoni. NCBI lineage: Eukaryota > Metazoa > Chordata > Mammalia > Rodentia > Cricetidae > Microtus > Microtus oregoni. The sequence continues at coordinate 15,850,694 of NW_024543094.1, forward strand.
ATTGTCTAGCATCAAATGCATTTTCACTCCCTCAACCCCTTTCTCCCTATAAATGTGTATTATGTGTATATACTAGTACGGTATTAAGCCCACACATAGACTGCAGTCATCTTATAGATGATGAGACTCCTGAATGATGCTCATGGTACTGCAGATCCTGAACCTCCTAGCTAATGACTGTGAGGCCTAGATGCACTCTTTCTATGCATGATACATAGAAAGGACAGAGATTAAGCAACTGATAAAGTGGAATATATGGGCATGCATGCATGTATGTAAGTTTGTAATTGGTAATTTAATATTATATAGTTGCAATGAGCAGATTATCATAAAGAACTTGTCAACTGAATACTAATGTTATTTTCTCAATTAGAGATAGTTTTTTGACAATGTTGGCATATCCGTGTTCTTAGTAACGCTCAAGATATCTAAAATGAATGTGTTTATGTCAAATATGTGGCAGGTGCAGAATCATATTATAAGTTCACCATTCTAGTTATGTTTGGACATTGTGGAGCCTGAGCCACAAATGACTCCAGCAGATACGGCTCCACATAGCTGACCTTTCCATCAGCCTCTGCTTTCTCCTCGTCTGTTATGGCTGTGGACTCTTCCAAATGATGATTCATCTCTCACAGAGCAGGCTACGGCAAATAGACAGAAAGAAACAGGACAGTGATGTCAGCTCCTTAGCACGAGGCCCTTGAAGTGCTCCTTTGGACAAATTGGGTCTTCATTCAAGTGAGGTCAATGGATTTTCTTACCGTTCCCAAAGCATTGGATGTATCATGGTAAAAAAAAGACAGTTCAGATGTAAATTACATATGCTATTTGTAGACAAGCAGATTGAGCTTTTAACCAAGCCTTGAATTCTCATATATTATTTGTGTTTAAATAGTTAATTACTGATGAAGGCCACCGAGAGATATTTGTTAGACACAGATAGAAGACTGCATTTCTAATGTTTTCCATATTTTATCACATGCTTTTACCATCTATGACCAATTTATAGTTTGAAATGTTCACATGATAAAATTTAACTTTTTTTTTAATTCTTTGTTTATTGACCTATTTTTCCTAGTTCATCCATGAGAACTCCTTTAACATATTGTGGTCTTGGCTGGTAAGATGGATCAATGCACCTGCCACCAAGTCTGAAGACCTGAGTTCGCTGTCTAGATCCTGATGGTGGAAGGAGAGACCAGACTCCTGACAGTCATCTTCTGACCTCCACATCTCTGCTGTGGCATGTACATACCCACACATACACATGCAAATAAATAAAATGTAATAAAAACACGTGGTGGGCTTCCTGTGAATCTAATTGTGGTCAAACCCATTAGAGTCAAGTCTTGCGCACACACCTCTTCAAGAAGAGGCTCCCCCGTGGTTGGACTGTGTGGGAGCTGGAACTTTTCAAGGTTGTCGCCATCTGTCATCTAGCAGAGCCACTGTTCTTTGTCATTCTGAGGTCTTTACCTTTGGAGATGGAAAGCTCTTGTTTCGCCTTGATTTTGCAATGACCCTGAACTATGATGATTCATTGACAAGTCTTTGTTTTATTCCTGGAATTCACTGTTCACTTTCAGGATCTTTTTCTGACTTGTCAGTCTTTGATTAAATAAAAACTAAAAAGCAGAAAGAGTTAAGCATCTCCTTATCTTATTTCTTTCCTAAAATACATGACATACAACTGAAATAGGACAGCTGGCATTTTTGACTCATATTCTCGGAGACCACTGAAAGTAGAATGTTTTTTTTAATTAATTAATTAATTTATTTAGTTATTAAAGATTTCTGTCTCTTCCCCGCCACCGCCTCCCATTTCCCTCCCCCTCCTCCGGTCAAGTCCCCCTCCCTCTTCTGCCCAAAGAGCAACCAGTAGAATGTTTTAATGTGCTTTCTCTGCCCTCTGAATTACACCGCCATTCTTTGCTGCTGCAGGTCACACTCAGAGTTGTGTTCGCCTCCTCTAAAGTAACCTCCTCACTGCCATTCTAGGTGCAGCTGAAGCATTCCTAGCTGTTTTTCTGGTCTCTCTGATTCCTACTGTTGAAGCCACTAGCACACACTTTAGGGTTGGTACAGGACTACATCACTTCTGTGGGTTTGAAGGGCACCACCACAAAAGAACAGAGTTCAGAAGAACTCTGAACCCTCTGAAATCTACTGAATTGGGGATAAGTTGTATTTTATATGTAATTACATAACAATAAAATGCTATAAAAATTGGTCTCATCTTAACCACTTTCGTGCTACTTTTTGAGACAAGGTATCTATTTAGCCTATGCCAACTTGCAACTTATTATGAAGTCTAGAATGCCTTCAAACTTTAAGCAATCCTCTTCTCTCAGCCTAGTCTACCAAGAGCTGGCGGGGGATGACAGGTGTTCACTACCATGACAGTCTAAACCTGTTTTTCAAATACAGTTATCAGAAAACCCAACATTCCACATGCGGCCTGTTATACTTCTGTGGCGACGGAGTCCCGGTTTTTGAAAGGCTGTGTTTTATGAAGGCAATTGAGAATATTTCAACGCAGTAGTGAGTAAAGTAGTTGGTGTAAAGAATTCCCCAAGAAGGACAGTGTATGGGGCTGTTAAAGTAGCTCCATGACAGAAACAAAAGATTTGTGGGAGACAAGATTTGCTTCAGAAACACTTGCGACATAATGCACACCTTGATAATCACCCCCGAGCCTGACAACGTGCATCTGCTCTCTAGGAGCCTACATTATAAACTGAAGAGAATTGGCCATCTTGTCTTTTAAAAATGAGTTAATTGAAAATCGATTTGCATAGAACTCGATTGTATGAGAGAGTTCCTTTACTGCCTGTCTTATCCCTGCACTCCATGGTCAGGGGCTTCAGCTGCCCCAGTTGTCACATGCTCTGGATAAAGCAGCAGTATTTACAGGACAGCCAGATTTTGGACCGGTACAGCTCTGCCGACTCAGGGTTTTCTCTACTACAAAGATCTCTTTCTCAATTTGAGAAGAATCATCCTTTTAAAGAATCAGTTGAGTCAGGCAGGAGTGGCGCACACCTTTAATCCCCAGCACTTAGGGGACAGAGACAGATATATTTCTGAGTTTGAGGTCAGCCTGGTCTGCAGAGCAAGTTCCAGGACAGCTAGGGCTACATACAGAAACTTTGTTTTTGGAAGGGGCATAGGGAGGGAAAATTACAGATGATACAGACTTGATGAAAACTTTGAAAATAATTTTCTCTGCTTTTACTAACTTTTGAAACTTTAGAAGTGAGTGAGTGTGTGTGTGTATGGACAATTGTTACAGTAATTAAAAAGGATTTATCTAGAAATAAAATTTAATGAAAAGGGGAAGCATTGCAGTAGTCTGTGAATGTGTCTACCAAGAGAATCTCCCAAAGAAATAATTCCCAGAAAATGTCATTAATATCATACAACTAGCATGAAGTTCTGAAGTTGTTTATTTCATAGTACTTTGTTTTCAACAGTGGTAATTCAGATAGCAATATTAGTAAATTGGATTCTTGATTGTACTCGAACAACTGAATTCTTGAATTTATCTGAGACATGAATGTTGATATAATTGGTAATAATGATGTTAATGATTTATATTAGGATATTTACATTGTGTTTTAAATATTATGTCTTGTATGTAAATATATCCATTCAAATTTGCTTATTTTTGTAATTTTCTAATTGAGATCTCCTAAAATGATCTTTTGAGAGAAGATCAGACCATATATCCTAGGCTGGCTTCAAACTCAAGATCTTCCCAACTCATCCCCTGGGTTATGAGGCTACAGGTTTGCACCCATATGCATTGCTTTATCAACTTGTTTATCACATTCTTATTCAACACACTGGATGCACTTGGTATGCCAAAATAATTGGCACGGTTAAGAAAGTAGGGAATCATCTAAAACTTAAGCATATCTAAAGTTTACGAGCAAATTCTCTGGTTTTATTGCATCAGAATTTATCAGAGTCTCATAATCCTTCCTGAGTATAGAGTCTTTTGTTAGAATTTGTGTCACACCTAAAACTGAGAGCTGCTAAACTCATATCTGTCTTCAGGAATCCTCTTCAAGTGCCAAAAAGTTAACACATGCTGCAAAAGCATCTGTTTGAGTAAGAAATGGTGATGCTCTTGTAAGACTCTGATTAAACAGTTTCCTTTGTGTTAGTTACTTTTCTTGTTGTTATAATAAAGTATTAGACAAATAAAACTTAAATGAGAAGTATTTACTGTGGCTCCCAGTTTGAGGGTACAATCCACCATTGTGGGGAGATTATTGTGGCAGGAGAAGCAGGCAGCTGATCTTTTGCATCCGCTGTCAGGAAGAGAGAGAGAGAGAGAGAGAGAGAGAGAGAGAGTAAAACTCAGCAGCTCTTGTTCTCCATTTTATGCAGTTTCAGACTCGGGCCATGTGATTGTGCCACCTCCATTTAGGGAGAATCTTCCTTCTTTAATAAAGCCTGCCAGAGGCAGATTCTAGACACACCCCAAAGTATGTTGCTTGGATGACTCTCAGTCCAGTTAAACTGACCATGAGTAGCAGCCATTGTGCCTTCATCACCATTATCTCCTCCCTGAGTAGGTGATTCTGTGCTTTGAGCTCTTCCAAACATAGAATGGTGTGGCATTCTTGAAACCATGCTTAGGCGTGATGCACTAAATGGGCTATAGTTTGAAATTTTGTCATTATGGTATGTTATAATGAAAAAATGATTGTTTTCTGGGTTTCTGCTGTTTTCTTTATGCTCTCTGGTTGGTAGGAAACTTTGCTGCACAAAAATACAGAAAAGAGAAAAAATTCAGGACACTGTCTTTAGTTTCTAAACATAGATCAAGGAATTCAATGAGGAAAATTGAATAATTTTTTCCCTTTCATAGCAGTTAAACCTTCCCAGGAATGGTACAAGAGGGAAAATGCAAAGGGGGTTGTGCTTTAAGATGCGCGGCTTCTGAGAACAGGTTTGTGCAAGTTTTTCCCCAGACCAAGTGCACAGTGGTGAAAGAGGAAACAGCAGACTTTGATGGTATGCTGGGACCTGAGAGCGGGGAGAATCTCTTTCCCTTTCTGAACAAGATGCGAAGTAATGAGATTCCAACTGAAACAACGCTCCCAGGGTGTTTCAGGTTCAGGGTCTGCCATGGTCTCACAGAGGACTGAATCAGGCATAAGTCATTGCTTACATCACAGAGGGTGTATCACAGAGGGTATATCACAGAGGGTATATCACAGAGGCACTCTTCCCACAATTCCCAAGGTGGTACGCTATTTAACCAAGTGGCATAAGGCACATAGTAAGCACCAAGAGTGGACACCTTAAAAACCATGGCAGAGACTCTTGATAAAGCTTTACTAATGTGTGTATCTATGGAAAGACATGAACATATATATGCAGTGTAACACATAGAAAAGAGAGTGAGAAAAGACGAGTGTAGGAAAAGCAAAGGGACTGAATTTAAGCAATGGACTGAGTTAGGCAAGAAGACTTAAAGTTACTGTTTTTCTAGTTCTAACTATCACGGATCTTCTGTTGTTGGTGGTAAAATTATAAAAATATATTCAGTACTCAAAGGGTAAAATCCAGTGTGAAGCACCACAGCTTTCGCTCAAATGGTTGTTCTAATTGTACAGAAGTTCAGTAAGACATTCAGACTGTTTGTCTGATTAAATTCAGTGTGTTGTTTTACAAGACTTCTTTCTAAATAATGAACTTAATTATTTTTTTTGAAGTTTTTGAATTTTCTGAACACCAAACTCCCACCCAAGCGTTTGTTTCTTAATCAGTATGTCCTGTAAACATTTGCCTTCTTTCTCCTGCTCTGATGATGGACATCAGAAGAATTAAATCTACTTTCTTCCTCTCCTAGGTTAGCAAACCCTGATTCCTCCCCACCTCAACTCTCACATGGTGATATTCATCAGGGAAGGAGGGATCCTTCCTTCTAGAACCCAACACGTTAACATTGGAACCCACCACAAACATTGTCAGTGTGGTATGTCAGTCGAAAGCATCTTAAACTTCAACTGCAGACCAACCAACCTTGAAACCACAGTGGGTAAGATTCAACAACCTGTACTTTAATGAACCATTCAGACTACTGTGATGTGTGTTCAAGAATGAGAACCACTTGTCTAAATCAGTGTATTAACTCCATTCCTCCTGCTCATGGTTGGTTTAGGATGCTGCATTGCTCTAGGAACCTGATGGACCTTAAGGGGGCAATCTCTAAAGATGGGCATACTGAGAAAAGAAGCAAGAAAATACAAAGTGTTTTGCTTGGATTATTAACACTGACACTTCTCTCTCTGATGTTCTATGGTGAAATATTTTCCTTATTGATTTCTGTAATGAAGTCATGTTTTCTACATAGCAGTGAAAAGCATGGTAGCTATGACATATTGTCATAAGAGGGTCCTACTTAATCATCTGGTCTTCAGTGTGACTTTTAGCCATATATTTTCTCTGCCAAGAACATTTATAGGTGAGGCCTTCAATTGTGAAAAAAAAAAATAAACCCAATCCTAGAATGTGAGTCTCTGATTCCTATGAGAGACATTACCTGATCACAGGCCCGGGCTGTGGTCACTGTGGTAAGGTACTTGCCCTCATGTGTAAAGCCCTGAGGTCAGGCCCTAGCATCACACACAGAAAAGAATCGCATGATGATATGTGTGCCCTAGTGGGTGAAATTGTGAAGAAAGATGACATTCAGATGGCCTGTTGGGAAATTCCATAGGTGTTTTCTAGCACTTCGCATTTTCAAGGACAAATTCTCCATCTATGGTTGAAGCAGAAGTTGATCTTCATAATGCAAAGACCTGCTCATGAGGTTTATTCTGAAAATCAAAACTTCAACTTTATATATATATATATATGTGTGTGTGTGTGTGTGTATATGTATATATACATATATATATATATGTGTGTGTGTATATGTATATATACATATATATATGTGTGTGTGTATATGTATATATATATATATATATATATATATATATATATATATACTCAATGACTATTCTTGTCGTTTTGATAGAGATAGCATTCAGACAGAAAGTATGCTGGAGACCAAGACACACTCTGTCTTTCCTTTCCAGAAGGAAATGATGTTTCAGAAATATTTTCATTTATCATGGCAGTCAAACTGGGTGTCCCAGTCAGTGTACTATCCCAGATGGGCAAGAGGGACCACCCTGATGGGAAGATAAATACTGCTCCCCACGAAGGATGCACAGGATGAGCTAGACAAGCCTGGTAGCAATCAGCAAGTTTCCTTTGGCCCAGGGGAGGGGAGAAGTAAAAATACTTGAAATAAATGCTTGACACCCAGATGTGTGCGATGAAACAGCATAATTTATAAAATAATTAGGTATGAGTTTTGACTGGTATTTTTTGACATATAAGTCTGTCAGCTGTCAAAAAGGGAACATGTTTCTCATTATCTTAACTGAAGAACAGCCTGATTTTCTTTGCAGTCATGGTTCCCACATAGCCAGAAGCAGTAGCAATGTTAGCCACTTCAGATAGCAAGCTGATGAATCCACTATTTGGACAGTGAATTCCATGGACATACAGAACTTTGATCCAAAGAACTGTGTTGACCTTCCATAACAAGATGTTGAGTCAGTGTCCTTTTGAAAGAATTTACCTTATGAACATGTCATCCCCTTCCTGAACTCCAGTCCAATGCTTAGATAAACAAAAGAGTTTATCTAAGACACCCAGGAGAGATTTAGAATTCTCTCTCTAGTTTCAAGGTGGATATGCCTTGAAGTAACTTGCAGGCAAACTCAAAAACATGTTTTTCCACGAACACTCCTATCATATACCTTGCAGCGATATCAGGGGATCTGCCTTCATCTTGTTCTGAGTCTGCATTCCCTCTGGAAGGAGAGGGAAGTTTGCCAACAGATTTCAAAACCTCCCAGAATGGTTTGCTGAATTTCCATGTATTTTCAACTTACTTAAAGATTTGGCTAAAAACATCTTCAAGACAGACACAGTTGTCTCCCTGGTTGGCATATAAACTATGCATGAGTTATTAAGGCAAATGTCATACGTCAAAGGCACATATTGGTTTTAGATAGTTGGTCTGATTTGGTATCTAAATTTCAATCAGAAGTAGGAAACACTGAAAAGACTGCTTTTGAGAACGGGTTCCATGAGGTAAGCAAGGCCACAAATGATTCTCAGAGGGATATATATGGCTTAAGCTTATTTGATTAAAGCAAACCTTTTCATACTTACACTTAATTCACATTTTAAATTGTACTGCATTGTCTTTTTGTACTGCATTTGAAGTCACACCAGTCTGCTCTGAAACTGCTGGCCTCACAGATTCACAATCACTCTTAAATCTTCTTCACTGTGTTCCTTCAACAGTGTCCTTGAAATCACCTCCAGCCGGCTCTTTTCTCATGTTCGTGCCTGGCAAGCATCTTCTTTGCCGCATAATCTAAGAAGCTAAGTGTTGTACATGTGGCCGAAAATGTCTATCTCTTCTAATAGTCATAATTAATTTGCAAGGCAGTGGGAAACTGTCTCAGATAATGTGAGTGCTGAGAGGCAGATGAGGAGTACAGTCCCACGCATTCCCAAAGCTGGTGCTTTCGCCAGGTTCTGTCTGTGAGGTGTGGGGCAGTAGAGATGAGGATGGAGGGTAGAACAGAAACGTCATGGGCGTATTTAAAAAAGAAACATGTCAGACTGATTGACATCCCATAAGTTCAACAAACTAGTTGAATTTATCACTTTTAACACGATGTCTGAAGTGCCAAGAAATTTTACCATGTGAGGTTGACCGATTTTCCTCAGTGACAGTAAAACTAAAAGATGCTTGTCTACAAAGCACAAATGTCCAGGGAGAGTTACAACGGTTCTGTGTAAATTCCATTCTGTATGACTTCATGGTAATTTCCGAACTAGTGACCCTGAGTTAGGTCAACAGGATACAATGTCGAGAAACCCAGATAACATAGATATCAGAACCCTTGAGCAACATAAGGGCAAAGGCTTCCATTGCTAAGGAAAAGTAGCAACAATGAGATAGTGGACATTTCCTAGAGCAATTCAGGGAAGAAAATTATTGCTTGTCATATCTACCCAAGCATTTTGTTTCAGTGTATGTCTTCAAATCTATATACGGCGTGACATGGAGTAATCAAGTTGACCCTAATGTTGTCAAAGCAGAAGCTAATGAAATACTTCTTAAGCAGTTTTCAGAGGGTACAACGCAGAGGTCCGCATTGTTGTTTCCAATAATTTCAGAAATTACTTAGAGGTACACACAGATATGAGTGCGTATGACCATTGTATCGCAAACTGTGAAAATCTGGCAGAAAGTGTAGGTAACGTTCCCTGTACTTCAACTGACGAGCGAATGAAGTTAGAAATCTCTACATCCCTGATTCAGTCCGAGGCAGGGTGCTCATAGTCGTCTATGTAACTAGACAGCCACATGCGTTCTGGATTGTGTGCTGTAGCCACCGAGTTTATAGGAAAGCGTACAACCACTTTGTGAGTTCCGCACAAGTATACACTAAAGTGGACTTTAATGGCAGAAAGATTTATAATGCTGTTCCTAATGATGGCAGTAATATGGAGTAAGGCAGAATGCTCACAGCGCCCTGCCCCCTTCTGTGCAGCATCTGACTCTCCCAAGTAAGTGACTTGAAGGCTTTGACATGACTTTGACTAATCCTCACAAAATCCTGGTTGAGACACAAGGCAATATCTTAGTAGCAGGCCATCCTATGACTCCTATATTCTTAAATCAATTTTTTTAAGTTGCATGAAAATTGCTTAAACCTGTAAAATTGCTCTTTATATATAAGAAAATCAGTGACACACGCAGTTATGTTTCATGTTTGGATGAGGGGCACTAAAAATACATTCCTTTGATTAGGCTTAGCCTGGAAAATATCTTTTTAAATAACAAAAACCTGAGATAGAAAAATATGGAATTTTATGACTATTTTAAATACATGACATCAAAATTTCTGAAGATCATTTGTAGTGCATTTTAGGGTGATAATAATATTGGCACCATTCTTTCTGTGTTTTTTCATGCAATACTGCTAATGTTTCTGTGATTTCACAGAATGGAAATATAAGGAAATCTATAGCTGATTTCCACTCTGCTTTCTCTGCAGTCACCTCACCTATCCTTGCAAGAGACTCCTTTTGACGCTTTGTCCTCCTTCAGTCCCTAGTGATAAAGTAATCTGTAGGAAAAATTTAAATCTAATATTATCCTATTCCTATCCTGAGAGGCTGACAGAGTTTAGAAGAAAAGCAGTCTCTCTTGCCTAAGACTTTGCATCGCAAGAGGACCAATTTTACAGTAGTGTCATACTGAGTAACAGACAACAAGCCTACTTGAATTACAGTCTTTTTGAGTTGAAAAAGGAACAGCCAGTGACTTGTTTCACCAAATGTGCAATTTACTCTGTGTCCACTGAGATTTGACGTATAGACGTAGGTCAGTTTACTATGTTTATTTGGTCAGCTACAACCTTTTTTTCGAGATTAAGGTAATTGTGACCATAGAATGAAGACACATTCTGCTTAAGCCAACTTGAGCCAGTATTGGTGATATATATTAATATTGCAAAGTAATATTACAAAGTAATTTTATAAAGAGACATCTAATTGCATAGACAAAATAAGCCACCCATTCTCAATGAGTTTGCCTCTACATTGAATAGTTTTGAAGTAATATATATTATTACAACTCCTTTACTTAATTAGACACAGGCAAAGTGAACTAGTAAAAATAATGAAGACCTGAGTTTGCCATCACTTTTCATTTATGAGATTTTAATGCCAACTAAAAAGCACAGAAAACTAGAATGCTCAAATCTCCCTCCCCACACACCACAAATATAGAATTTTGCAGATGGAAAATCCAAAAAGAACCAAAGAAGCAAGTTCAAAACCAGCATCATATCATCAAGGGACATGCAGCTTTCACATGAAGTTCAAAGGGAATAGCTGATTATAACAATACCTAAACAACACTGACCACACAGAATTTTTGGCTATTTTGTTTAATGGGCTAGACAGTGATTTGATGGAACTTTGGTATTTTGCTTCTTCTAACTTATGGGGGTCATGTTGTCATCCAATTGACAGTGTTCCCAGTTTAGAGCCAGCCCCTTAAGAGCTCTCTTAACTTTCAGGAGGAAATCAATGGGTAAGTGCAACTCAGGCAGCCTGGCTCAAGAAAGCAACAGGCAGCCCCTCAGTGCCTCACAGCAATGAACTTCAACAGAATGTGTGAAAAGAAAACAGAATCCAACCATCTCTATGGCCATTTCAGATGTGGTTTTAGATGTGGATAACTTTGATCCTGTGTTAGATTCCACCAACTTGAGAGTTAGAGATTTGGTGAGAGAAAAGCTGGCATAACTTTGGTGTCTGAGAGACTGAAGTTAGAGACATGGCTAACTGGGTAACTGATGTCCCTAAACATGGTGGCTGTTATTCAGTGCCTGAACAAGTCACATTGTAACCTGAGGCAAAAGGAAAGCTGTGTATCCTTATGTACACTAACTTACCAAAATATCTACTCACATTGCCAACAAAGCAGAAACAGTGACTGAGCTATAAATTAAAAGCCTAATTATTCTGGTAGTTTGAATGTAATTGGCCCCAAAGGTTGATAGGGAGTAGCACTATTATGAGCTATGGTTTTGTTGCGATAGGTGTGGCCATGTTGGAGGATGTGAGTTTCTATGGGGGTGGACTTTGAGGCCTCATATACTCTCAAACTATGCCGAGTGTCTCAGTTATCTTCCTGTTGTCTGTGAATCAGACATAGAATTTTCAGCTCCTTCTCCAGCACCACGTTGTCTGTACACTGCCTTGTCCCACTATGATGATAATAGACTGAACCTCTCGACTGCAGGCCACCAGATTAGACATTTTCCTTTATAAGAGTTACGTAGTCATGCTGTCTCTTTACAGAAGAGACCCTAACTAAAACGACTATGTAGAAAACTCTGTCCCCGTCTCTTGGAAACTTCTCCTCTTGTCTAACTTCACAAACTCACTGTAGGAATACAGTGGCATCTTTGTAATCCACAGACGGTTGTATACTAGCAGTCTGGTTACACAATAATGCAGACCTGTAAAGTAGACAACACATCTCTAAGAAACATGTTGAGTTTGTTGAGGACTTCTTGCGAAGTTTTATGCTAAAGTTTGTCATGGAGTCCTGGTATAGTTTTGAGTATAGCATTTAAATATTTTCAAAATCCATGACCAAGCACTATTAGATTAAAATTATATTTTAGATTGTCTACCTCAGGCCAGGGCTTTGTTCACCACCTTGAGTGCTGGTCTTCTTGTCATTTATGCAGAAATGTTTACATAGATTATATTTGCGAATATTCTAAGATAGTCATAATTAACTTAAAACAAAGATTGAAAGGACAATAGTTATGAAGAGAAGTGAGGAGGATGGATGGAAAAGCCAGTGGAGGTTGCATTTGGCAATTTGAAGTTACAATAGAATCCTCCAAAGAGAGTTGGTAGGGAAGGATTTATGTCAGTGATTCTAAGGTCCCTTTTCTATAAATTCATTTCTGAAACAAAATTATCCTCAGAAAAGTTAGCTCATGTGACATATGGAATTAGCCACAACTAAAAGTCTTGGCCATGCCTTGTGACTCTGACCTGGATATGTCACATATCAGTGTGAGCTGTGCAGAACTCACAGTGAGAAGGCAGAACTAGTACATATAGGCCACCTTCAACTGCGTTTGTGCCCCTCAGGTCACGGAGACAAAGAAGTAAACAGCAAAAAGATGATGACATGCTTTAGATAACCAGGAAATCATGGGTTATTAAGTCTTATTTGTAAGACGCAAGATCAAAAGTCTTTTTTTTTTCTTTGACAAGTAAATGGTAGCAAGTTTCTCATGATATACTCCAACTGTATAGATGGGCAACTATCTGACAGAGTTATAGCATCTTAATGATTGGCCTATAAACAAACAAACCACGAAGAAACTGAATGTGTATTATGAAGGTAGCTGACAGGTAGAGAACTTGTCTTCCATGTGCACAGCTCAGTGTTCCATCCCCAGCACTTCATAAGGTGGACATCCATGGTGGCAGAGATTGGTAACTCCACCACTTATGGAGGAGGGTATAAACGGAGACCGCTTTTTCATTTCCCAGTCGCCCAGACCTGAATAATCACACAGAAACTATATTGATCACAATACTTCTTGGCCTATTAGCTCAAGTTTCTTATTAAGAAACTCTTACATATTAAATTAATTCATTTCCATTAATCTATGCATTACCATGAGGTTGTGACCTATCAGTAAGGTTCCAGCATCTATCTCTTTCTGCAGCTACAAGGTATCTCCTCGACTCTGCCTACTCTCTCTCCATATCTCTTTCAACCTGGCTTTATTCTTCCCTGCTTTAGCCAAAGCAACTTTATTCAATAACCAATAAGAGAAACACATATACAGAAGGACATCCCACATCATCAGGAATCAGGAAGATCAGGAGTTCAAGGTTACTCTTTGCTTCTTCGTTATGTTGAGGCCAGCCTGGGTACATGAACCTCTACACCCCCAAAAGATAAATCCTATTATGAGCAAAAATTAAAAAAAAATACATACCTATAAGCCTTGCATCTTTTAGTAAGAGTCCAGTTTTCAGATTTAATTTTTAGTGCTTTGCACTTACCTATTTAATAGGTCGAATAACTGGCATATTTGAAAGCATTCTAAGAAAACTATTTCTCAAAATAGCACATTTCAAATTTCCACATTCTTCATTTTGAAAATGCTCAACATGTCAGTGCTTCAGCCTTTGTTCTGTTCAAAGAATTAGATTTTTGGGCGAGTGTGGTTAGAGAGTTGTTGATCACTCTGAGCTGGTACCCTACTGCTTTCAGAGTTGAGATGAAAAATATAATTATTTGGAGAATGAATAAGCATTCCTAGAAACACTCTGTGTGGCAACATCTGATGGCGTTTCAGTGTCCTCAAGGAAACCACATTTTATGCTCACTTCATCTGTGGCTGGGCCAGAGGACAAGAAGAAAGTGCCAGAAGGTAAGTATAATCTGGGAAGACAAAGGAGACCTCAATGAGGCAATTTTTAACCGTTCAAGGTGGGATGTTTTACATGGACCTTATTTTTGAACCCAACTGTGCTCTGCCTTCTGTATTCCTCTTTTCCCTGTGGGAGTCCCCACTGCAGTTACGCTGTCATGTTCTCACTAGTTTGCATGGGTTTGGCTGTGAGAGTGTGGGCAAAACATTTGCTTTACCTCAT